>NC_138770.1:155521958-155524458 GCF_965119305.1 Pelophylax lessonae | reverse complement strand
GCTAATAATCTTTCTTTGAAATATGTTTTACATCTATTTTTTTTCTATCTGACGACCAATTCCCCAATGTAATATTTTGTGGGTTTTTTCAGAGAATGTGGAGGTTCTATATAAACACTGTAGATTTGACTGCTATGATTTCGGAGTTAGCAGGAAAGGTGTATGGAATGTGATGGTGTTTACTAAAGGATCCCTTGTTGGAAGTGTGCATGTTTTTCCAATTCCGCCGGTTTTTGCCATTTTCTATGGGCGAGACAGCGGATTTGCAAGCGGTATTCAAAAAAAAATTGACCCAAAATCGCGCTGGCGAAATTTTTTGAGCCAATTTGACGTTGCGCATGCGCACATTCGCGAGTTCGCAGCTCGCGGCTGGAGGAGCTGTTTAACCTTTCCACACTTTCGCAGATATCTCTCTTTCTAAGTCAGTTTTTGAGATTTTTTAAACGCAAGTCATCTCCAAATTGACTTCCACACCTTCCACAGTGATTTGGGATTTTTGGGGGTACAGGGGAAAATTTGGCTAAACTTTAGTCGAGCTTTTAGCTGGCGTGGTTTTAAGTCGCGCTCTGACCATATTGCATCTTAATGAATCTCACACTAGGCGCTATTTTCCGCCCGCCGTTCTTTGAATGCCAATTTCAGACTTAAATAATCGCCGCTTCGCAAAATCACGCCGAAACGCCAATTCGCCGTACTATGAATCAGGCCCATAGTGTCACAATATATCAATGTACGCTAGAAAAACAGTGAAAGAAGAGTCCGTGGAGAGGAAAAACGTCCAACAGGAAGCTCAGGTGGTGTGTTGAATAGATGTGACCTTCACCAAAACACCCAAAGTAATAGCCTCTTACCAGACTTATATGATCCCCATGACAGAGATCATATAGCGCTTGCAACAAGGGCTCCTCACACTCCACAGCACTCCTCGATTCTTGTACATGTAAAGGATCACCTCCAGCAAAGAACTGCCTTAGTACCATCAAACAATATCCTCTCGTGGGGACATATAGTCATGTCACATGTAGGAAAAAGAGACCTCGCATGGTGTAATACGTTCAAGATATTACTTTTAATAAGAAGTAGATTTTACACTCACATGTGAATCACAACATATAGGCATCAAGTTATGGTCTTGCGGGGATCTCCAGATGAAATGTGCGGTAGCTGCAGCCCGGTCTCCTGAGTGAAGTAACAGGACACTAAAGGGTGTGCATAAAGCAGACGATCACCGGTCCCCTCCCAGTGCCAAACTCCCTGGCCAATTTTTTCAACAACTGGTGTGATAGACCAGTGGCCCCCCAATACCACATATTGAAGTGGGGTGTTATCTGAGTATACTTTTACAAGTGTATTTGTGTCCTGACACAATATTGCCTCTTTTGCTGAGTTACGTCTGATACACACAGTGCCAAACTCCCTGGCCAATTTTTTTAACAACTGGTGTGATAGACCAGTGGCCCCCCAATACCACGTATTGAAGTGGGGTGTTATTTAACAGTATTCTTTTCTAAGAGTGTATTTTAGTCCTGCAAAAAATTAGCCTCTCTTGCTGTGTTGACTGTGCTACACACAGTGACAACAGTTACTGGCCAATTATTTGTAGAACTAGTGTGATAAACCTGTGGCCCCCCAATACCACAGATTGAAGTGGGGTGTTATCTACCTTTTTCCAGATATACTGCAATTCTCTAGAGACTTTTGTCACAGGATAATTAAAAACATGACAGGCAGAGGAAGAGGCAGACACGTACACAGGGGTGGTAGGGGTAGGGCAGGAGCAGTAGGCCGGAGCCGTATGCAATTATGTCAAAGGACACACCAGACTTGGTTGAGTGGCTCACTCAGCCTTCCTCTTCTGCACCCTCCTCATCCTCTCTATCTGCACCCTCTTCACTCTCTGCTGTGTGCACCCCCAAAGACACCACCACCACCACCACATACCCTCCGCTTGAGTCACTGGAATTCTTTTCCAATATATCACAAGATGTTTGCGATGCGCAGCCATTGTTGGAATCGGTTCAGGAAGAGGAGGTAGCAACAGCCGCCACTCAGCAGTCTGACGACAGTACCCAGATCAGCCCAAGGAGGTTGGTCCCCGCTGTTGCTGCCTACTCCGAGGTCTCGAATGTTAGTGGTGGGGAAGGTGACGTGGATGATGACAAGTCTATGGATGTCACGTGGGTGGCCACAAGAGAGGAAGGAAGTTCAGAGGGAGAGACGGACTGGCAGATAGGGAGGAGAGGCAGGCAGAACTTGCATTGCACAAGAGGTACAAAGCAAACTGCAAATGTATCAGGAGCGAGCCATCGACCATGTACAGTCACATCTGGCACTCCCAGGACGCTGGCACATGGCTCAGCAGTGTGGGCTTTTTTTAATGTGTCCATTGCTGACAACAATGTTGCCGTCTGCAGCCTTTGCAGTCAACGCATAAGTCGCGGTAAGCCCCAACACTCACCTAGGGATGACCGCATGAACTCCCATCACTGAGCACTATGGG
>NC_138770.1:155352966-155521758 GCF_965119305.1 Pelophylax lessonae | reverse complement strand
CGCTGAATTTGACAGTTGATAACGTGGTGTGCGACAATGGTGCCAATCTGCTGAGCGCGCTGAAACAGGGCAAAATAACACACGTGCCATGTATGGCACATGTCCTGAACTTGATGGTGCAGCGATTTGTTGGCAAATACCCTGGGGTCCAGGACGTCTTGCGGCAGGCCAGGAAAATCTCGGCCCATTTCTGAAGATCTTACACAGCCATGGCTCGCCTTGCTGAGATTCAACGGCGACACAACCTTCCCATCAGGCGTCTTATTTGTGACTGCCTAACGCGATGGAACTCAACGTTGCACATGCTTGATAGGCTGCTCGAGCAGAAACGTGCAGTTAACGGCTACCTGTTCGAACTCTGCGGAAGGACAGGTTCTTGGGAGCTTGGGTTTTTTTCACCTCGCCAGTGGCTGCTCATGCGGGACGCATGCAGACTTCTGCGGCCATTCGATGAGATCACCAAACTGGTCAGTCACGGCCAGGGCACCATAAGTGACATCATACCTTACGCCTTCTTTCTGGAGAGTCAATGCGTCATGTCATTGATCAAGCCGTCGAGGAGCAGGAAGATGAGGAAGTCGCAACGTTGGATGAATTCCCAGTGGGTGCTACTCCATCTGAGACAAATCAACAGCAGGAGTCTAAAGAGGATTAAGAGGAGGATGGTGCTGGGGGGGATAAGGAGGAGCAAGAAGAGCATGCTTTAAACCTTTCTTGGATCCCTGATGTTATCCGTGGATAGGGGGAGGAGAACGAGGACGACATTATCCTGGATGATAAGCTGGAAGCAGGCCACTACACCGCTTCCAGTTTAGTGCGAACGGGGGCCTTCATGCTCCAGTGTTTTAAGGGGGACCCTCGTATAAAACGCATAAAGGCCAAGGAGTAGTACTGGGTGGCAACGTACTTAGACCCCCGGTACAAACACAAAATGGCGGAAATGTTACCACAATCACAGAGGGCGGTCAGAATGCAGGGCTTCCAGGCCTTGCTGCGTGAAATGCTGCATTCTGCTTTTCCGTGCGCTGGCAGAGGAATTTCCAGTCACAGAGAGACAGTTGCGGGTAGCAATCCAACAGCGCCTGCAAGAAGAGGGCGGTTTGAAGATGTCTTGGTCACTTCAGATATGAGATCCTTCTTTCAGCCGAATCATCGACAGTTGTACTCCGGATCCAGCATGAGGGAACGCCTAGACCGACATGTGCCAGACTACATCGGGTTAAAGAGGTTGTACACCTATAATTTTTTTTTTCTCTTCTTTAAATCCTGAAAGAGAAACCCATAATGAGCTAGTATGCATCGCATACTAGCTCATTATGAAATACTTACCTTAGAACGAGCCCCCGCCGTGCCGTCCGCTTACCTGTATGACGGGCGACATGTATAGTCGCCCGTCTTCCGGGATCGCGGCATCCGGCCATCTGATTGGCCGGAGCCGCGGTGACGTCACTCCCGCGCACGCGCGCGGGAGCCGACGGTCACGGCACGGGGCTCTGAAGGAACGGCACGATCTGCCGTTCCTTCAGAGCGCATGCGCCAGTGACGTCACTGGCTGCATTAAAGGTAAATATCTCCTAAACGGTGCATGTTAAGGCTTACCTATAGGTACTGTAAATATCTCCTAAATATAGGCTTACCTATAGGTACAACTTCCTGAGGAGGGTTTACTTCCTCTTTAAGGGCGGATGTGGACGCTCTGAGGAGTGATGAACCCCTGGACTACTGGGTGGGCAGGCTTGACCTCTGGCCAGAGCTTGCACAATTTGCAATGGAAATGTTGGCTTGCCCCCCGTCCAGTGTCCTGTCCGAAAGGACTTTCAGCGCAGCAGGGGGGATTGTGACCAATAAGCGCACTCGCCTAGCTCATGACAGTGTAGACTACCTCACATTTATAAAAATGAATGAGGCATGGATCTCTGAGGAATTCAACACATGTGACCAGTAGACTGTGTTTCATTGAAATTTCTCATGACAGGCCACAAATATCCACCAGACCGCCATCCACCCACAACAATTTCTGGTCTTCGCTAAATACAGCGGCATAAAAGGCATTTCATGTCCATTGAATGCCTAATTTTTGGGGTCTTTCATGGCCGACAATTATTTTTTCTGTCAATGCCTAATGAACCTTCAGCCACAGAATACTACATTCTTAGCTTTCAGGTAAACCCATGTGGGCTAATTTTTGGGGCCGATGCTGGCCAGCACTTACTTCTGTATCCTGTGAATGGCTAATGAACCTTCAGCCACAGAATACTACGTTCTTAGCTGTCAGGTAAACCCATGTGGGCTAATTTTTGGGGCCTATACTGGCCGACACTTACTTCTGTATCCTGTGAATGCCTAATGTACCTTCAGACACAGAATACTTCGTATCTAGCTGTCAGGTAAACCCATGTGGGCTAATTTTGGGGCCTTTTATGGCCAACACTTACTTCTGTATCCTGTGAATGCCAAATGTACCTTCAGCCACAGAATACTACGTTCTTAGCTGTCAGGTAAACCCATGTGGGCTAATTTTTGGGGCCTATGCAGGCCGACACTTACTTCTGTATACTGTGAATGCCTAATGTACCTCCAGCCATCAAATACACTACGTTCTTTGCTGTCAGTTAAACCC
This sequence comes from Pelophylax lessonae, assembly GCF_965119305.1. NCBI lineage: Eukaryota > Metazoa > Chordata > Amphibia > Anura > Ranidae > Pelophylax > Pelophylax lessonae. The sequence goes on along the minus strand of NC_138770.1, from coordinate 155,519,138 downwards.
ATGTGAGCTCATTTTTGGGGCCTATACAGGCCGACACTTACTTCTGTATACTGTGAATGCCTAATGTACCTTCAGCCACAGAATACTGCGTTCTTAGCTGTCAGGTAAACGCATGTGGGCTAATTTTTGGGGCCTGGAATGGGCGACACTTACTTCTTTATCCTGTGAATTCCTAATTTTTTTAGACTGGAATTGAAAATCAATGGGTCTGTAAAGGTTCGGCCAAATTGTGGAATGGATGCGGACCCATTTTACAGATGTGTGAATGGACCCTATATGTATTAGACATGTATTTACCGGCTGTTGTCAGTTCTGGCTGATTTATGAAAAAAATATATATATATTTTTTGCTGTAAAAAAAAAATTTAGGGCAACTTTTCCAATTGCAATACTTCTGTTATGACATTGTCCATGTGCTAGGACTATTTGTGCACAGCTAGTATGTCTTTTGTGGCTGCAAATATGACCTAAAGGTTTTTAAAGTTCGTCTCCCATTAAAGTCAATGGGGCCCGCCGCGAACTTGCGGCTGACATTCGCGAACCGCTGCGGCCGATGTTCGTCCATCTCTAATGGAGATACCCCATGTGTGAGAATTTTTGGGAGCCTAGCTGTGTACGGGAACCCCCAAAACCAATCACCATCTTCAGGTTTTCTAATGGCATAAATTTTTGATTTTACTCCTCACTACCCATCACAATTTCGGAGGCCCTGAAAATTCAAGATGGCACAAAACCCCTCCAAATGACCCCATTTTGGAAAGTAGACACCCTGCTGGAAGGAGGGAAGGCAGCCACAACCCCGCGGTGGAAGCCGTTTGTGTCCCATACTGCCTGAGTAGCGTTTGAAGGTTGCATTTATTTAGCGCCGATCCGCAGCCAGTCTGTATCGTGGTGGTTTAATATCTGGACCTATTGAGGATAAGATTGAATGGCACACCCTCTACTAGTATCTGGTAAGCGTATTGGCTTGTCTTACTAACGGATGCACCACAGAGGAACATTTAATACAGCTGTGGTGGAGGACTTCACTTCTTTTTTCTACACTGATTTTTAATTTGTTTCCTATTTTTTGGGACTTCACTATTTTATAATTTTTATTTTCTTTGTATTGTGCACCTGCACTGATTACTATATTTGGCCAAGCTATATTCATTATAGCTGTGAACACATTAAATTGTTGTGTGCACTGGACTATTTATTTTGCACCCTTTCTTTCTTTAATTTATTCCACTTGATTTTCGAACCAATTTGTATGTGTTTACTTAATTATGCACTTGTATACACTTGGTTGCAACATTTGAATATTTGAGATGTATTTCATTGACATTTCTATTATCACTTTATTTATTCATCATATTTGCTTTTACATGTAAGCCGACTGCTGGCTGTAAAAAACAATATTTTATTTATTTCAGGTACTTATATAGCGCTGTCAATTTACACAGTGCTTTACATATACATTGTACATTCACATCAGTCCCTGCCCTCAAGGAGCTTACAATCTAAGGTCCCACATACTCACATACATACACAGTAGGGCCAATTTTTTTTTTTTATACATGATCCAATTAACCAACCAGCATGTCTTTGGAGTGTGGGAGGAAACCGGAGTAAACCCATGCAGGGACAGGGAGAAGATGCAAACTCCAGGCAGGTAGTGTCGTGGTTGGGATTTGAACCAGCGACCCTCTTGCTGCTAGGTGAAAGTGCTAACCACTACACCACTGTGCCACCCATACCAAGATGATGCCTAAATCTGTGGCCATTATACTGGTATAACCACTCAAAATCCAGCAACGTACCAGTACATTGCTGGTCCTTGTTTGGCATATAGTGTACGGTTTTTTGTTTTATCATGCAGTCTCGCGGCTGAACGGAAAAAAGAGAACCTAACAGAAATCACCACAGGAAAATATGTAGTATACACACAATTAACCGCCCAAACATCCAAACCCACTTATTTAATGGTGGGTATACATGACAATATTCCACGTATACCTAAAGGTATTTTAACTGCAGTGGTGAAATCAACCTACCACAGCGCTGCCATCAGAGGTATCCATATATGCTGAGCACAAACGCTGTTTGTGTCAGAATATATAAAATCAGTATGGCAGCCGACAAGTACCTGCAAGGGAAACAGGTTAACAAAAGAATGAAAAACAAAGTACAGTAAAAGTACAGTAGGAAGAGTAGCAGAACATAAAAATAACTGAGACGACAACTGTTTTTGGCTTTTTTATATTTTTTTTTTCAAAATGTCGATAGCCATCGAACATCTTTCGAGACCCTGTGTTAGTGTGCCCTACACTATGTTGTGCTGTACCCTACACTAATACTCCACTAGTGTGTGGTAGCGCTCAAAACATTCCCCGATGCAGAGACCAGGTTGGTCAGGACAGGTGGGACAATAATAATGGGTGTCATGCCTTAATCCGTGCCTGCTACAGACACGACATCTTTTTTGGGGGCCTCTTTGGGTAGGGGTACTCGGGAGGACATGTGAAAAATGCCTCTCATGCAGCCGGCTCACTGCATCTGGAAGGGGAAGTTGGGCAGGAACACCTCCTGGGTACAGGTAGGCATTGATGATCTCTTCCTGGAATTCTCTGAAGGATCCTGTTAATCCTGACGCTCTGTATAGTACAAAGGCGTTCAGCATAGCCAATTGGTATAAATAAACAGACACTTTTTGTACCAGCGTCTGGCTTTACGGGCAACTAAATACGGCGCCAAAAGCTGGTCGTTAAGGTCCACCCCTCCCTTATCAAGCAGGCTCTCTCCCCCCGACTAAGACAGGAATTTACAAGCCGTTGGGGGAAGCCCCAGAGATTAGGTTGCATGTTGCCACATGCGCCAATTTGTAATTCGAGAAGGTGACTAAATAGTGGCACGCTTGTTTAAAAATTATCCACGTACAAATGGTACCCCTTTCTGGATAAGGGTGACACCAAGTCCCAAACTATCTTGCCGCTGCTCCCTATGTAGTCTGGGCAGTTGGGGGGCTGCATGGTGCTATCTTTTTCCTCGTAGACCCGGAAACTAACTGTATAGCCTGTGGCCCTGTCACACAGTTTATACAGTTTGACCCCATATCTGGCACGCTTGCTGGGGAGATACTGTTTCATAGCAAGGCGGCCAGTAAACTTTATCAGGGACTCGTCAATGTAGACAACTTGTTGGGGGGTTGACAAGGTTGCAAACCGCTGATTTAAGTGGTTCATGAGAATTTGCTCGTATCTTACCCTGGACCGCGCGCATATGGTGAATTGGGCTAGGGGACCAATATAGCCGCAAATTCACAATTTTTGGTTATTCCCATGTTGAGGGAAAGGCCCAGAAAGGTTTTAAAATCGGAAACCGTTATAGGTTTCCAGCCGAATGGTCTGGCAAGGGGCGAATTTGGGTTGGCAGCGATGAATAGACCAGCGTATAAATTTGTTTGGTCCACAATAGATCTGAAAAAATCTTCCGTGAAAAACAGCTCATAAAAATTCAGGGGCGTAAAATTGGCTGTTTCCGCGTGGATTCTAGGTTGGGCAGTGAATGGGGGAAGTACAGGCGCTGTAGTATCAGTGGGTTGCCAATCAGGATACGACAGCGCATCAGGGAGGGCACTATGGGATCTATGGGCCTGTCTTCGAATACTTGGGGGCTGTGGGCCACTACTTGTGCTAGCCACCGCACCAGTTTCAACTGCACTTATGGGACTCACCACGTCACCAAGTGTTATTGCAGTGCTGGTTGTACTAGGTCCAGGGTGTACTAGGCCCCTGGTGCTTGCCAGGCCACCAGAAGGATGAGTGGCACTAGTACCGACACTCTGCTCCATACGAGCACGCTGCGATCTCTGCACCTCAGCAACTCCAGAATGGGGTCGGGTACGCCTGGTTCTAACAGGGACCCATCCGTTGTCAGAGCTGTCTGTCAGGGAGCCGCTGCTCTCTTCAGGTTCGTATACTGACCCCGATTCTGCCAGTGAGGCTTCCCCATCGCTCTCATCTGACATGGTCAGTATACTGTAAGCCTTTGCACTACTGTACCACTGTTTGGTCATTTTAGCAACTAAATTTACCGGTACAGTAGTGTGACTCACAGGTAAAAAAAACACCTGCTTGTCGGGGACTATTTCAACCGCTACAAAAAAAACTGCTAATGCTAGCAGGGATCAGGCCTGACTTACTGTGTTTTTTTGTAAGTGACAGTAATCTATTGATTACTACACTTGCCTGGGTGGGGGTGGGCTTGGCGGAGGGGCTAAACGCAGGTGCTGGCAGAAATCAGTGCTGATCGTGCAAAGACCGCGTTTTGGGAACCCTAAACTATTGGGGACGCTAGTATAGTTCTGATCAGATCAGATATTGATCTGTTCAAACACTATACTTAGTAATGGAAGTGTATGTGTGTGTATGTGGTAATCAAGGGGTTATTTCTAACTATGCGCTGGGGATCTGTGCTATCTTAGACTGACGCTAACACTAACTAATGTCACCTGTGACACTAATAATAGTGATCAGAAAAAAAACTGTACACTATAAAAGTGACACTGTGACAGGGCAATGAAGGGGTTAACTGGGGGTGATCAGGGGGTTAAATCTTTATTGGGGGGATGGCAGGGGACCCTAAACCTACTTGGAACAGAAATGAATTTGCTAGCACTACTCAAGTCACAATCACACTAATACAAAAATACAGTAAACCATTATATTACCTGTGTATAGTGTGCAATGTGACAGGGGGGAAGGGGTTAACTTGGGGTGATCAGGGGGGGGGATCATGGGGGCAAATCTTTATTGGGGGTGGCGGGTATCCTAACCCTAAAAGGAACGGCCGCAAGCGCTAAACCTGGTCACAAGTCACACTGATACAGGTATATAGGAAACTGTTATGTACTATATGCAGTGTGTGTTGTGACAGGGGGTGTAGGGGTGAACTGGGGGTGATCAGGGGGTTAAATCTTTATTGGGGGGTGGCGGGGACTCGAAACCTCCTTGGGACAGAAACGAACTCGCTAGTGCTAACTCAAGTCACAATCACACTAATACAAAACACAGTAAAACACTATATTACCTGTATATTAGTGTGCAATGTAACAGCGGGGAAGGGGTTAACTGGGGGTGATCGGGGGGATTAGGAGGTTACATCTTTATTGGGGGGGGGGGTGGTGGGTATCCTAAGTATAAAAGGAAGGGCCGCAAGAGCTAAACCTGGTCACAAGTCACACTGATACAGGTATATAGGAAACTGCTATATACTGTATGCAGTGTGTGTTGTGACAGGGGGTGTAGGGGTTAACTGGGGGTGATCAGGGGGTTAAATCTTTATGGGGGGTGGCTTGGGACAGAAACTAACTCGCTAGCGCTAACTCAAGTCACAATCACACTAATACAAAATACAGTAAAACACTATATTACCTGTATATTAGTGTGCAATGTGACAGGGGGAAAGGGGTTAACTGGGGGTGATCAGGGGGGATCAGGGGGTTAAATCTTTATTGGGGGTTGGCGGGTATCCTAAGTATAAAAGGAAGGACCGCAAGCGCTAAACCTGGTCACAAGTCACACTTATACGGGTATATAGGAAACTGCTATATACAGTATACAGTGCGTGCTGTGACAGGGGGTGTAGGGGTGATCAGGGGGGATGAGGGGGTTAAATCTTTATTGGGGGGTGGCGGGGACCCTAAACCTCCTTGGGACAGAAACGAACTCGCTAGCGCTAACTCAAGTCACAATTAGGGTTGAGCGGACACCTAGATGTCCGTGTTCGACGGGTTCGGCCGAACTTTAAAAAAAAGTCCGGGTCCGTGTCCCGGACTTTTACCGAACTTTTCCCGGACACCGAACCCCATTGAAGTCAATGGGGACCCGAACTTTAAGGCACTAAAATGGCTCTAAAACACCAAAGGAAAGGGCTAGAGTGCTGCAAATGGCAGCAAAACGTAATTAAGAGCATGGCAAGTGCTCTGCAAACAAATGTGGATAGGGAAATAACTTAAAACAACAAAAAAAACAGAAAAATAAAACAATGTTCTTCTTCATCTCTGAAGGACGAGGCCCATATGGAGTAGGAGGGAGGTTGAGGTGGTGGTGGATGTGGCGGTGACATAGGCATGCGCACAGGGTGTGCCGGGTGTGCCTGGGCACACCCTAATCACCTAGGGCACATAGCATTGCCAGTGAGGAGATGGGAAAGATCTCCCTCGGACATGCTCTGCTCTATTTCTCTTTGCCTACAGGTACATGGCCCCGATACATTACTCTCCCTGCTGGCAAACACATGCATGTGTATTTCAACTTTGGGGTGCACACCTTAATGCAATAGGCTGCGCACACCTATGGGCGGTGTAGGTGGAAGCGGCGGTGGAGGAGGACCAGGGCCGGATTAAGAGCATCATGGGCTTGGTGCTGAGGATTTTGAAGGGCCTTAAGGGCCGTGCCTTGCCATGCACCCAGAGGAGGAAGGGTGCAGCCATGCATGCCTAATTCAACATGGGATGCTGTCTGTGAAGCCCATAAACACATCCATGCATCGGCAACTGTCCCTCCTTGTCCGGCCTTCGCGCTGTGTGGGGAGGTTCTGAGGGTGCTGCCTGGGGAAGCGAGCATAGAAGCCAGACTTCTGTGTTTACAAGTGACAGAAGAGCGGTAACAGTGAATATGGCCAACCCGGGGCCTATATAAAAGGTAGGGGCCTGGAGCTGCAGCTCCAATAGCCCCTAGGTTAATCTGGCCCTGAGGAGGAGGACGAGGTAGCCAACACTGCTTCTTTTCACAAATTTTAAATGAGGGTACACCCCAAAAGAGTGAGAAAGAGCAAAAATGGAACAATGGGTGGGTAAGGTCGGTATCCATTGCTATTCTGCACAAGGTACGGAAAAGTCCCGTGGGATCCATGCCTGGTTCATTTTAATGAACGTGAGCTTGTCCACATTGTCTCTGGACAGGCGGCTGCGCTTGTCTGTTATAACGCCCCCAGCCGTGCTAAATACCCATTCAGATAATACACTGGCTGCAGGGCACGCCAGCACCTCCAAGGCGTAAAGGGCAAGCTCAGGCCATGTGCCCAATTTGGAGACCCAGAAGTTGAAGGGGGCAGACCCGTCATTCACTACATGTAGGCGTGTGCACACATACTGCTCCACCATGTTGGTAAAATGCTGCCTCCTGCTAAGACGTTCCATCTGAGCTGCTGGTGCTGCTGTTTGTTGTGGCGTGCTGACAAAGCTTTTCCACATTTCGGCCATGCTAACCCTGCCTTCTGAGGTGCTGGCGATGCCCTGGTTGCGTTGGCGACCTCCTCCTCCTCCTCCTCTGCCTTGTGCTTCCACTGCGGCCCCGCTGTCAGATGGGAATGCCAGCAGCATGGCGTCTACCAGCGTGCGCTTGTACTCGCGCATCTTGCGATCGCGCTCCAGTGAGTGAATTAAGGAGGGTACGTTGTCCTTGTAACGGGGATCCAGCAGCGTGGCCACCCAGTAATCAGCACAAGTTAGAATGTGGGCAACTCGGCGGTCATTGTGGAGACACTGCAGCATGTAATCGCTCATGTGTGCCAGGCTGCCCAGAGGCAACGAAAGGCTGTCCTCTGTGGGAGGTGTATCGTCCGTGTCCTCTGTATCCCCCCAGCCACGCACCAGTGATGGCCATGAGCTGGCCTGGGTGCCACCCTGCTGTGAACATGGTTCCATCTCCTCCTCCAGCTCCTCCTCCTCCTCATCCTCCTCATCCTCCAGAACTGTGCCCCTGCTGGACAATTGTGTCCCTGGCGTTTGTGTGTGCAGGAACCCACCCTCGGAGCCCCTTGCGAATGACTGCCCTGAAAGCCTTGGAAATTTTACCTCTTCATCCTCCTCCTCCTCCTCATCCTGTGCCACATCCTCTTCCATCATCACCCGAATTGTTTTTTCAAGGAGGCATAGAAGTGGGATAGTTAAGCTGAGAACGGCGTCATTGCCACTGGCCATGTTGGTGGAGTACTCAAAACAGCGCAACAAGGCACACAGGTCTCGCATGGAGGCCCAGTTATTGGTGGTGAAGTGGTGCTGTTCCGCAGAGCGACTCACGCGTTCGTGCTGCAGCTGAAACTCCACTATGGCCTGCTGCTGCTCGCACAGTCTTTCCAGCATGTGCAAGGTGGAGTTCCACCTTGTGGGCACGTCACATATGAGGCGGTGAGCGGGAAGGCCGAAGTTACGCTGCAGCGCTGCCAGGCGAGCAGCAGCAGGGTGAGAACGCCGAAAGTGCGCACAAACGGCCCGCACTTTCTGCAGCAGCTCTGACATATCGGGGTAGTTTTTAAGGAACCTCTGCACCACCAAATTCAGCACATGCGCCAGGCAAGGGATGTGCGTCAAACCGGCTAGGCCCAGAGCTGCTATGAGATTTCGCCCAGGCCGGGCTTGAGGCTCGCTGGCAGCAACCACTCATTTGTCTGCTGTTCCATGCTCCTCCACAACTCCTGCGCGGTGTGTGGTTTGTCCCCCAAACAGGCAAGTTGTAAAACTGCCTGCTGTCGTTTACCCCTGGCCGTGCTGAAGTTGGTGGTGAAGGTGTTACGCTGTCCGGATGAGGAGGCGGTAGAGGATGAGGAAGCGGAGTAGGAGGAGTTAGGAACAGGAGGCAAACTGAAGCGCCCTGCAATCCTCGGTGGTGGAAGGACATGCGCCAAATTGCTATCCGCCTCAGGCCCATCCGCCACTGCATTTACCCAGTGTGCCGTTAGGGAGATATAACGCCCCTGACCGTGCTTACTGGTCCACGTATCGGTAGTTAGGTGGACCTTGCCACAGATGGCGTTGCGCAGTGCACACCTGATTTTTTCCCCCACTTGGTTGTGCAGGGAAGGGATGGCTTGCCTGGAAAAGTAGTGGCGGCTGGGCACGACGTACTGTGGGACAGCCACCGACATAAGGTTTTTAAAACTGTGCGTCTCCACCAGACGGAATGACAGCATTTCAAAGGCCAATAATTTTGAAATGCTGGCATTCAGGGCCAGGGATCGCGGGTGGGTAGGGGGGTACTTCCTCTTCCTCTCAAGTGTTTGGGAGATGGAAAGCTGAACGCTTCCACGGGACATTGTGGAGATGGTTGTTGGTGACCCAGGTGGTGGTGTTGCTGACAGATCGTCTGTTTGCGGGGTGGCAGGTGCCGGTATCACTACAGATGTGGCTGGAGCAGCCGAGACTGCAGCAGAAGAGGAAGCAGGATGAGCCAGAGACGTTTCTTGGTTTTGAAGGTGTGTACTCCACTGCAGCTCGTGCTTTGCACTTAGATGCCTGATCATGCAGGTTGTGCTCAGGTTGAGAAGGTTTATGCCTCGCTTCAAGCTCTGATTGCACAGGGTGCAAACCACTCGTGTCCTGTCATCAGCACATTTTCTAAAGAACTTCCACGCTAGAGAACTCCTTTGAGCTGACTTTGGTGCGCTCGTTCCCTTGCTGCGTTGGGCAGTAGCGGGCGTAGTGTCTAGGGCACGGCCGCTCCGCTTCTGCACCCTGCTCCCTCTTCTGCTGTGCTGGTGGCTCTGTGCGACCACCACCTCTTCCTCCAAACTACTCAGGTCACCTGCATGACGTTCATTCCATGTGGGGTCGAGGACCTCATCGTCCTCCACATCATCTTCCACCCAGTCTTCACCCCTGCTCTCCTTGTCGGTCTCCACAATGCTGAACGCCGCAGCAGTTGGCACCTGCGTTTCGTCATCATCGGAGACGTGCTGCGATGATCCTTGCATGTACTCATCTTGAGAAATAAGTGGTTGGGCATCGCTGCACTCAATCTCTTCCACTTCTGGGGCAGGGCTAGGTGGATGGCCCTGGGAAACCCTGCTGACAGAGTCATCAAAAAGAAGAAGAGACTGCTGTATGGCTTGGGGCTCAGACTGCTTGCCTGATTTGCAAGGGGGTGAGGTGAAAGACGGTTGGACATCGGCTGCAGGTGCCAACTGTGACCTTTCTGCAGTAGACTGGGTGGGAGACAATGTGAAGGAACTGGAGGCACTGTCAGCAGCAAACCAATCTACTATCGCCTCCACTTGTTCTGGCCTCATCACTTCTAGGGGCGTATGATGCCCTACCAAATACTGATGCAGGTTCTGTCGCCTACTCACACTTGAGGAAGGTGTTTCACTTGTGCGTGTAGCTGGCACAGATCGACCACGTCCTCTCCTTGCAACAGGAGCTCTACCAGCAGCACCACGACCCAGGCCACGGCCCTTATTTGACGGTCTCCTCATATTTCTGTAATTTAAGATCTTGCCCTAGAAAGGTTTTTATTGAATAGCGGAATAGGAAATATGATCCAAAAAAGTGTATGTATCTCGCACGTACAAAACCACACTAGGCCCCAATTACTATTGTTTCTACCCCTAAAAGGATGGATGAGGAGTAGGAGGAGTATGGAACAGACAGCACCCTCAAATCTTCAGAAGTATGAGATGAACCTCAAAAACTTGGAAAGGTGGATCTCACACGTACCGACACAGACTATCCCGCAATTCAATTGATCCTCAAAGGTTTTTATTGAATAGCGGAATAGGAAATATGATCAAAAAAAGTGTATGTATCTCGCACGTACACCACCACACTAGGCCCCAATTACTATTGTTTGTACCCCTAAAAGGATGGTTGAGCAGTAGGAGGAGGAGTATGGAACAGGCAGCACCCTCAAATCTTCAGAAGTATGAGATGAACCCCAAAAACTTGGAAAGGTGGATCTCACACGTACCGACACAGACTATCACGCAATTTAATTGATCCCCAAAGGTTTTAATTGAATAGCGGAATAGAAAATATGATCAAAAAGAAAGTGTATGTATCTCACACGTACACCACCACACTAGGCCCCAATTACTATTGTTTGTACCCCTAAAAGGATGGTTGAGTAGTAGGAGGAGGAGTATGGAACAGGCAGCACCCTCAAATCTTCAGAAGTATGAGATGAACCCCAAAAACTTGGAAAGGTGGATCTCACACGTACCGACACAGACTATCACGCAATTTAATTGATCCCCAAAGGTTTTAATTGAATAGCGGAATAGAAAATATGATCAAAAAGAAAGTGTATGTATCTCACACGTACACCACCACACTAGGCCCCAATTACTATTGTTTGTACCCCTAAAAGGATGGTTGAGCAGTAGGAGGAGGAGTATGGAACAGGCAGCACCCTCAAATCTTCAGAAGTATGAGATGAACCCCAAAAACTTGGAAAGGTGGATCTCACACGTACCGACACAGACTATCACGCAATTTAATTGATCCCCAAAGGATTTAATTGAATAGCGGAATAGAAAATATGATCAAAAAGAAAGTGTATGTATCTCACACGTACACCACCACACTAGGCCCCAATTACTATTGTTTGTACCCCTAAAAGGATGGTTGAGCAGTAGGAGGAGGAGTATGGAACAGGCAGCACCCTCAAATCTTCAGAAGTATGAGATGAACCCCAAAAACTTGGAAAGGTGGATGTCACACGTACCGACACAGACTATCACGCAATTTAATTGATCCCCAAAGGTTTTAATTGAATAGCGGAATAGAAAATATGATCAAAAAGAAAGTGTATGTATCTCACACGTACACCACCACACTAGGCCCCAATTACTATTGTTTGTACCCCTAAAAGGATGGTTGAGCAGTAGGAGGAGGAGTATGGAACAGGCAGCACCCTCAAATCTTCAGAAGTATGAGATGAACCCCAAAAACTTGGAAAGGTGGATCTCACACGTACCGACACAGACTATCACGCAATTTAATTGATCCCCAAAGGTTTTAATTGAATAGCGGAATAGAAAATATGATCAAAAAGAAAGTGTATGTATCTCACACGTACACCACCACACTAGGCCCCAATTACTATTGTTTGTACCCCTAAAAGGATGGTTGAGGAGTAGGAGGAGGAGTATGGAACAGGCAGCACCCTCAAATCTTCAGAAGTATGAGATGAACCCCAAAAACTTGGAAAGGTGGATCTCACACGTACCGACACAGACTATCACGCAATTTAATTGATCCCCAAAGGTTTTAATTGAATAGCGGAATAGAAAATATGATCAAAAAGAAAGTGTATGTATCTCACACGTACACCACCACACTAGGCCCCAATTACTATTGTTTGTACCCCTAAAAGGATGGTTGAGCAGTAGGAGGAGGAGTATGGAACAGGCAGCACCCTCAAATCTTCAGAAGTATGAGATGAACCCCAAAAACTTGGAAAGGTGGATCTCACACGTACCGACACAGACTATCACGCAATTTAATTGATCCCCAAAGGTTTTAATTGAATAGCGGAATAGAAAATATGATCAAAAAGAAAGTGTATGTATCTCACACGTACACCACCACACTAGGCCCCAATTACTATTGTTTGTACCCCTAAAAGGATGGTTGAGTAGTAGGAGGAGGAGTATGGAACAGGCAGCACCCTCAAATCTTCAGAAGTATGAGATGAACCCCAAAAACTTGGAAAGGTGGATCTCACACGTACCGACACAGACTATCACGCAATTTAATTGATCCCCAATGGTTTTAATTGAATAGCGGAATAGAAAATATGATCAAAAAGAAAGTGTATGTATCTCACACGTACACCACCACACTAGGCCCCAATTACTATTGTTTGTACCCCTAAAAGGATGGTTGAGCAGTAGGAGGAGGAGTATGGAACAGGCAGCACCCTCAAATCTTCAGAAGTATGAGATGAACCCCAAAAACTTGGAAAGGTGGATCTCACACGTACCGACACAGACTATCACGCAATTTAATTGATCCCCAAAGGATTTAATTGAATAGCGGAATAGAAAATATGATCAAAAAGAAAGTGTATGTATCTCACACGTACACCACCACACTAGGCCCCAATTACTATTGTTTGTACCCCTAAAAGGATGGTTGAGCAGTAGGAGGAGGAGTATGGAACAGGCAGCACCCTCAAATCTTCAGAAGTATGAGATGAACCCCAAAAACTTGGAAAGGTGGATGTCACACGTACCGACACAGACTATCACGCAATTTAATTGATCCCCAAAGGTTTTAATTGAATAGCGGAATAGAAAATATGATCAAAAAGAAAGTGTATGTATCTCACACGTACACCACCACACTAGGCCCCAATTACTATTGTTTGTACCCCTAAAAGGATGGTTGAGCAGTAGGAGGAGGAGTATGGAACAGGCAGCACCCTCAAATCTTCAGAAGTATGAGATGAACCCCAAAAACTTGGAAAGGTGGATGTCACACGTACCGACACAGACTATCACGCAATTTAATTGATCCCCAAAGGTTTTAATTGAATAGCGGAATAGAAAATATGATCAAAAAGAAAGTGTATGTATCTCACACGTACACCACCACACTAGGCCCCAATTACTATTGTTTGTACCCCTAAAAGGATGGTTGAGCAGTAGGAGGAGGAGTATGGAACAGGCAGCACCCTCAAATCTTCAGAAGTATGAGATGAACCCCAAAAACTTGGAAAGGTGGATCTCACACGTACCGACACAGACTATCACGCAATTTAATTGATCCCCAAAGGTTTTAATTGAATAGCGGAATAGAAAATATGATCAAAAAGAAAGTGTATGTATCTCACACGTACACCACCACACTAGGCCCCAATTACTATTGTTTGTACCCCTAAAAGGATGGTTGAGCAGTAGGAGGAGGAGTATGGAACAGGCAGCACCCTCAAATCTTCAGAAGTATGAGATGAACCCCAAAAACTTGGAAAGGTGGATCTCACACGTACCGACACAGACTATCACGCAATTTAATTGATCCCCAAAGGTTTTAATTGAATAGCGGAATAGAAAATATGATCAAAAAGAAAGTGTATGTATCTCACACGTACACCACCACACTAGGCCCCAATTACTATTGTTTGTACCCCTAAAAGGATGGTTGAGGAGTAGGAGGAGGAGTATGGAACAGGCAGCACCCTCAAATCTTCAGAAGTATGAGATGAACCCCAAAAACTTGGAAAGGTGGATCTCACACGTACCGACACAGACTATCACGCAATTTAATTGATCCCCAAAGGATTTAATTGAATAGCGGAATAGAAAATATGATCAAAAAGAAAGTGTATGTATCTCACACGTACACCACCACACTAGGCCCCAATTACTATTGTTTGTACCCCTAAAAGGATGGTTGAGCAGTAGGAGGAGGAGTATGGAACAGGCAGCACCCTCAAATCTTCAGAAGTATGAGATGAACCCCAAAAACTTGGAAAGGTGGATGTCACACGTACCGACACAGACTATCACGCAATTTAATTGATCCCCAAAGGATTTAATTGAATAGCGGAATAGAAAATATGATCAAAAAGAAAGTGTATGTATCTCACACGTACACCACCACACTAGGCCCCAATTACTATTGTTTGTACCCCTAAAAGGATGGTTGAGCAGTAGGAGGAGGAGTATGGAACAGGCAGCACCCTCAAATCTTCAGAAGTATGAGATGAACCCCAAAAACTTGGAAAGGTGGATGTCACACGTACCGACACAGACTATCACGCAATTTAATTGATCCCCAAAGGTTTTAATTGAATAGCGGAATAGAAAATATGATCAAAAAGAAAGTGTATGTATCTCACACGTACACCACCACACTAGGCCCCAATTACTATTGTTTGTACCCCTAAAAGGATGGTTGAGCAGTAGGAGGAGGAGTATGGAACAGGCAGCACCCTCAAATCTTCAGAAGTATGAGATGAACCCCAAAAACTTGGAAAGGTGGATCTCACACGTACCGACACAGACTATCACGCAATTTAATTGATCCCCAAAGGTTTTAATTCAATAGCGGAATAGAAAATATGATCAAAAAGAAAGTGTATGTATCTCACACGTACACCACCACACTAGGCCCCAATTACTATTGTTTGTACCCCTAAAAGGATGGTTGAGCAGTAGGAGGAGGAGTATGGAACAGGCAGCACCCTCAAATCTTCAGAAGTATGAGATGAACCCCAAAAACTTGGAAAGGTGGATGTCACACGTACCGACACAGACTATCACGCAATTTAATTGATCCCCAAAGGTTTTAATTGAATAGCGGAATAGAAAATATGATCAAAAAGAAAGTGTATGTATCTCACACGTACACCACCACACTAGGCCCCAATTACTATTGTTTGTACCCCTAAAAGGATGGTTGAGCAGTAGGAGGAGGAGTATGGAACAGGCAGCACCCTCAAATCTTCAGAAGTATGAGATGAACCCCAAAAACTTGGAAAGGTGGATGTCACACGTACCGACACAGACTATCACGCAATTTAATTGATCCCCAAAGGTTTTAATTGAATAGCGGAATAGAAAATATGATCAAAAAGAAAGTGTATGTATCTCACACGTACACCACCACACTAGGCCCCAATTACTATTGTTTGTACCCCTAAAAGGATGGTTGAGCAGTAGGAGGAGGAGTATGGAACAGGCAGCACCCTCAAATCTTCAGAAGTATGAGATGAACCCCAAAAACTTGGAAAGGTGGATGTCACACGTACCGACACAGACTATCACGCAATTTAATTGATCCCCAAAGGTTTTAATTGAATAGCGGAATAGAAAATATGATCAAAAAGAAAGTGTATGTATCTCACACGTACACCACCACACTAGGCCCCAATTACTATTGTTTGTACCCCTAAAAGGATGGTTGAGCAGTAGGAGGAGGAGTATGGAACAGGCAGCACCCTCAAATCTTCAGAAGTATGAGATGAACCCCAAAAACTTGGAAAGGTGGATCTCACACGTACCGACACAGACTATCACGCAATTTAATTGATCCCCAAAGGTTTTAATTGAATAGCGGAATAGAAAATATGATCAAAAAGAAAGTGTATGTATCTCACACGTACACCACCACACTAGGCCCCAATTACTATTGTTTGTACCCCTAAAAGGATGGTTGAGGAGTAGGAGGAGGAGTATGGAACAGGCAGCACCCTCAAATCTTCAGAAGTATGAGATGAACCCCAAAAACTTGGAAAGGTGGATCTCACACGTACCGACACAGACTATCACGCAATTTAATTGATCCCCAAAGGATTTAATTGAATAGCGGAATAGAAAATATGATCAAAAAGAAAGTGTATGTATCTCACACGTACACCACCACACTAGGCCCCAATTACTATTGTTTGTACCCCTAAAAGGATGGTTGAGCAGTAGGAGGAGGAGTATGGAACAGGCAGCACCCTCAAATCTTCAGAAGTATGAGATGAACCCCAAAAACTTGGAAAGGTGGATCTCACACGTACCGACACAGACTATCACGCAATTTAATTGATCCCCAAAGGTTTTAATTCAATAGCGGAATAGAAAATATGATCAAAAAGAAAGTGTATGTATCTCACACGTACACCACCACACTAGGCCCCAATTACTATTGTTTGTACCCCTAAAAGGATGGTTGAGCAGTAGGAGGAGGAGTATGGAACAGGCAGCACCCTCAAATCTTCAGAAGTATGAGATGAACCCCAAAAACTTGGAAAGGTGGATCTCACACGTACCGACACAGACTATCACGCAATTTAATTGATCCCCAAAGGTTTTAATTGAATAGCGGAATAGAAAATATGATCAAAAAGAAAGTGTATGTATCTCACACGTACACCACCACACTAGGCCCCAATTACTATTGTTTGTACCCCTAAAAGGATGGTTGAGGAGTAGGAGGAGGAGTATGGAACAGGCAGCACCCTCAAATCTTCAGAAGTATGAGATGAACCCCAAAAACTTGGAAAGGTGGATCTCACACGTACCGACACAGACTATCACGCAATTTAATTGATCCCCAAAGGATTTAATTGAATAGCGGAATAGAAAATATGATCAAAAAGAAAGTGTATGTATCTCACACGTACACCACCACACTAGGCCCCAATTACTATTGTTTGTACCCCTAAAAGGATGGTTGAGCAGTAGGAGGAGGAGTATGGAACAGGCAGCACCCTCAAATCTTCAGAAGTATGAGATGAACCCCAAAAACTTGGAAAGGTGGATGTCACACGTACCGACACAGACTATCACGCAATTTAATTGATCCCCAAAGGTTTTAATTGAATAGCGGAATAGAAAATATGATCAAAAAGAAAGTGTATGTATCTCACACGTACACCACCACACTAGGCCCCAATTACTATTGTTTGTACCCCTAAAAGGATGGTTGAGCAGTAGGAGGAGGAGTATGGAACAGGCAGCACCCTCAAATCTTCAGAAGTATGAGATGAACCCCAAAAACTTGGAAAGGTGGATCTCACACGTACCGACACAGACTATCACGCAATTTAATTGATCCCCAAAGGTTTTAATTGAATAGCGGAATAGAAAATATGATCAAAAAGAAAGTGTATGTATCTCACACGTACACCACCACACTAGGCCCCAATTACTATTGTTTGTACCCCTAAAAGGATGGTTGAGCAGTAGGAGGAGGAGTATGGAACAGGCAGCACCCTCAAATCTTCAGAAGTATGAGATGAACCCCAAAAACTTGGAAAGGTGGATCTCACACGTACCGACACAGACTATCACGCAATTTAATTGATCCCCAAAGGTTTTAATTGAATAGCGGAATAGAAAATATGATCAAAAAGAAAGTGTATGTATCTCACACGTACACCACCACACTAGGCCCCAATTACTATTGTTTGTACCCCTAAAAGGATGGTTGAGCAGTAGGAGGAGGAGTATGGAACAGGCAGCACCCTCAAATCTTCAGAAGTATGAGATGAACCCCAAAAACTTGGAAAGGTGGATCTCACACGTACCGACACAGACTATCACGCAATTTAATTGATCCCCAAAGGTTTTAATTGAATAGCGGAATAGAAAATATGATCAAAAAGAAAGTGTATGTATCTCACACGTACACCACCACACTAGGCCCCAATTACTATTGTTTGTACCCCTAAAAGGATGGTTGAGCAGTAGGAGGAGGAGTATGGAACAGGCAGCACCCTCAAATCTTCAGAAGTATGAGATGAACCCCAAAAACTTGGAAAGGTGGATCTCACACGTACCGACACAGACTATCACGAAATTTAATTGATCCCCAAAGGTTTTAATTGAATAGCGGAATAGAAAATATGATCAAAAAGAAAGTGTATGTATCTCACACGTACACCACCACACTAGGCCCCAATTACTATTGTTTGTACCCCTAAAAGGATGGTTGAGCAGTAGGAGGAGGAGTATGGAACAGGCAGCACCCTCAAATCTTCAGAAGTATGAGATGAACCCCAAAAACTTGGAAAGGTGGATCTCACACGTACCGACACAGACTATCACGCAATTTAATTGATCCCCAAAGGATTTAATTGAATAGCGGAATAGAAAATATGATCAAAAAGAAAGTGTATGTATCTCACACGTACACCACCACACTAGGCCCCAATTACTATTGTTTGTACCCCTAAAAGGATGGTTGAGCAGTAGGAGGAGGAGTATGGAACAGGCAGCACCCTCAAATCTTCAGAAGTATGAGATGAACCCCAAAAACTTGGAAAGGTGGATGTCACACGTACCGACACAGACTATCACGCAATTTAATTGATCCCCAAAGGTTTTAATTGAATAGCGGAATAGAAAATATGATCAACAAGAAAGTGTATGTATCTCACACGTACACCACCACACTAGGCCCCAATTACTATTGTTTGTACCCCTAAAAGGATGGTTGAGCAGTAGGAGGAGGAGTATGGAACAGGCAGCACCCTCAAATCTTCAGAAGTATGAGATGAACCCCAAAAACTTGGAAAGGTGGATCTCACACGTACCGACACAGACTATCACGCAATTTAATTGATCCCCAAAGGTTTTAATTGAATAGCGGAATAGAAAATATGATCAAAAAGAAAGTGTATGTATCTCACACGTACACCACCACACTAGGCCCCAATTACTATTGTTTGTACCCCTAAAAGGATGCTTGAGCAGTAGGAGGAGGAGTATGGAACAGGCAGCACCCTCAAATCTTCAGAAGTATGAGATGAACCCCAAAAACTTGGAAAGGTGGATCTCACACGTACCGACACAGACTATCACGCAATTTAATTGATCCCCAAAGGTTTTAATTGAATAGCGGAATAGAAAATATGATCAAAAACAAAGTGTATGTATCTCACACGTACACCACCACACTAGGCCCCAATTACTATTGTTTGTACCCCTAAAAGGATGGTTGAGGAGTAGGAGGAGGAGTATGGAACAGGCAGCACCCTCAAATCTTCAGAAGTATGAGATGAACCCCAAAAACTTGGAAAGGTGGATCTCACACGTACCGACACAGACTATCACGCAATTTAATTGATCCCCAAAGGTTTTAATTGAATAGCGGAATAGAAAATATGATCAAAAAGAAAGTGTATGTATCTCACACGTACACCACCACACTAGGCCCCAATTACTATTGTTTGTACCCCTAAAAGGATGGTTGAGGAGTAGGAGGAGGAGTATGGAACAGGCAGCACCCTCAAATCTTCAGAAGTATGAGATGAACCCCAAAAACTTGGAAAGGTGGATCTCACACGTACCGACACAGACTATCACGCAATTTAATTGATCCCCAAAGGTTTTAATTGAATAGCGGAATAGAAAATATGATCAAAAAGAAAGTGTATGTATCTCACACGTACACCACCACACTAGGCCCCAATTACTATTGTTTGTACCCCTAAAAGGATGGTTGAGCAGTAGGAGGAGGAGTATGGAACAGGCAGCACCCTCAAATCTTCAGAAGTATGAGATGAACCCCAAAAACTTGGAAAGGTGGATCTCACACGTACCGACACAGACTATCACGCAATTTAATTGATCCCCAAAGGATTTAATTGAATAGCGGAATAGAAAATATGATCAAAAAGAAAGTGTATGTATCTCACACGTACACCACCACACTAGGCCCCAATTACTATTGTTTGTACCCCTAAAAGGATGGTTGGGCAGTAGGAGGAGGAGTATGGAACAGGCAGCACCCTCAAATCTTCAGAAGTATGAGATGAACCCCAAAAACTTGGAAAGGTGGATCTCACACGTACAGACACAGACTATCACGCAATTTAATTGATCCTCAAAGGTTTTAATTGAATAGCGGAATAGAAAATATGATCAAAAAGAAAGTGTATGTATCTCACACGTACACCACCACACTAGGCCCCAATTACTATTGTTTGTACCCCTGAAAGGATGGTTGAGCAGTAGGAGGAGGAGTATGGAACAGGCAGCACCCTCAAATCTTCAGAAGTATGAGATTGTGTTCACTGTACCCCACAAAGATTGTGTTCACTGCACCCCACAAAGATTGTGTTCACTGCACCTCAAAAAGGATTTTGTTCACTGCACCCCACAAAGATTGTGTTCACTGCACCCTAAAAGGATTTTGTTCACTGCACCCCAAAAAGATTGTGTTCACTGTACCCCCCAAAGATTGTGTTCACTGCACCCCACAAAGATTCTGTTCCCTGTACCCCACAAAGATTGTGTTCACTGCACCCCACAAAGGATTTTGTTCACTGCACCCCAAAAAGATTGTGTTCACTGCACCCCAAAAAGGATGTTGTTCACTGCACCCCAAAAAGGATTTTGTTCACTGCACCCCAAAAATATTGTGTTCACTGCACCCCACAAAGATTGTGTTCACTGCACCCCACAAAGGATTTTGTTCACTGCACCCCAAAAAGATTGTGTTCACTGTACCCCCCAAAGATTGTGTTCACTGCACCCCACAAAGGATTTTGTTCACTGCACCCCAAAAAGACTGTGTTCACTGCACCCCACAAAGATTGTGTTCACTGTACCCCACAAAGATTGTGTTCACTGCACCCCACAAAGGATTTTGTTCACTGCACCCCAAAAAGATTGTGTTCACTGCACCCCAAAAAGGATGTTGTTCACTGCACCCCAAAAAGGATTTTGTTCACTGCACCCCAAAAAGATTGTATTCACTGCACCCCACAAAGATTGTGTTCACTGCACTCCACAAAGGATTTTGTTCACTGCACCCCAAAAAGATTGTGTTCACTGTACCCCCCAAAGATTGTGTTCACTGCACCCCACAAAGGATTTTGTTCACTGCACCCCAAAAAGACTGTGTTCACTTTACCCCCCAAAGATTGTGTTCACTGCACCCCACAAAGATTCTGTTCACTGTACCCCACAAAGATTGTGTTTACTGCACCCCACAAAGGATTTTGTTCACTGCACCCCAAAAAGATTGTGTTCACTGCACCCCAAAAAGGATGTTGTTCACTGCACCCCAAAAAGGATTTTGTTCACTGCACCCCAAACAGATTGTGTTCACTGCACCCCACAAAGATTGTGTTCACTGCACCCCACAAAGGATTTTGTTCACTGCACCCCAAAAAGATTGTGTTCACTGCACCCCAAAAAGGATTTTGTTCACTGCACCCCAAAAAGGATGTTGTGCACTGCACCCCAAAAAGGATTTTGTTCACTCCACCCCAAAAAGATTGTGTTCACTGCACCCCACAAAGATTGTGTTCACTGCACCCCAAAAAGGATTTTGTTCACTGCACCCCAAAAAGATTGTGTTCACTGCACCCCACAAAGATTGTGTTCACTGCACCCCAAAAAGGATCTTGTTCACTGCACCCCAAAAAGATTGTGTTCACTGCACCCCACAAAGATTGTGTTCACTGCACCCCACAAAGGATTTTGTTCACTGCACCCCAAAAAGATTGTGTTCACTGCACCCCAAAAAGGATGTTGTTCACTGCACCCCAAAAAGGATTTTGTTCACTGCACCCCAAAAAGATTTTGTTCACTGCACCCCAAAAAGATTGTGTTCACTGCAGCCCAAAAAGATTGTGTTCACTGCAGCTCACACACAGAAAAATGGATGTGGATCACTGACACATGCCTATCTCCTATCCCACACCACACAGCAATATCGATTGTAGTTTGTAGAACACAGTTTCCCTAAAATTCAGCAGCAGCAGCCTCTCCCTAACAGGATTGAGAAGAGATCGTAGATCAGGATTGAGTGCAGAGTCACCCCACCCCCCACACAGCAATATCGATTGTACTTTGTAGAAGACACTGACCCTATAATTCAGCAGACTCTATCCCTAAAATGCCTACAACTCGCCCTGCCTAAACACTCCGACCTGTCCCTCAATTCTATCCGGACACAAATGGTTTTTTCCTGCCTGTCTTTCCCTAATCAGCAGCCAGCACGTTGATGTGTGCATTGTCCCTGATCTAAGCAGCAGAATGAAGACGCTGCGGCTGCCTGGAACTTATAAAGACTTGGTCACATGCTTCAGACGGCCAATCACAGCTACTGAGACATTTGCAGGCATGGCTGGGATGGCTTAAGGCACACCAGTTAAACGATTGTTGATTGGCTGTTGAAAGCCCGCCATGAAAAGAGCGCCAAAGCATGCAAAACCCGGAAATAAAACGACCGAACACGGATTTTTACCCGAACATACAGTAAAGTGTCTGTGTCCGTGTTCGGGTACAAAAAATCCAATTATTCGGTACGAACACGAATAATACAGTCCGTGTTCGCTCAACACTAGTCACAATCACACTAATACAAAATACAGTAAAACACTATGTTACCTGTATATTAGTGTGAAATGTAACAGGGGGGAAGGGGTTAACTGGGGGTGATCAGGGGGGATCAGGGGGTTAAATCTTTATTGGGGGGTGGCGGGTATCCTAAGTATAAAAGGAAGGGCCGCAAGCGCTAAACCTGGCCACAAGTCACACTTATACGGGTATTTAGAAAAATGCTATATACTGTATACAGTGTGTGTTGTGACAGGGGGTGTAGGGGTTAACTGGGGGGGGGGGGCTATTGGGGATTAAATATGCCTATCTAAGTGTGTGTGTGGGTGCTTGGTGCAGTACTCACAGTTTAGATCCGCTCTCTCCACTCGATGAATCCAAAAAGGATTTGGGGAGGAGAGAGCGGGTCTTTTCTGTGCCTGTGTTTACATGACACAGGCACAGATCAGTATCTGATTGGGCAGGACCAATCAACAGGTCCAGGCCGAAAATCATTGACTTGGACATGATGACTGATCGGTTCTAAACCCAATCAGATCATCAGTGGGGCGCGGGAGCCAGACCAGCGGGAGCGAGCGGCATACTGATACATTGCTTTGCCTGTAGGGGGCTGACTGCCGCAGTATATAGTCATGCGGCGGTCAGCTAGTAGTTAAAGGTTTTACATTATAACCAAGCTTGGCTCCAGGCAAGGCTTTAAAAATAGACATGAGTGAATTAATTTAAGTAAAAACTTGCAGGAGTGAACCCTTCCTAGTGTAGTAATATCTGTATCACCAAACGGAAGGTCTTATCTACAAACAGCCCCAAAGTCAGACTTTCTTTTAAGGCCTCTGGGATTTGTGAGCCATGAATGCCTTCCCTTTGTGGCATTAGTCACCTTATAATATGAAGTATAGTACTGTTTTACTTTCTAACGGCAGAGATTTAAGGGTGTCAAGAAAGACTTCTGTTTAATGGACTGCTGTGTAGTGTACAGCAGTAAAAAAAAAAAAAAAAGTGGTAGATTGTCCTTTGGTTGACTTTTTCCAGGTTCATTAATGCTGCCAAGTGAATCCAATATTTAGAGGAACAAATAATGGGGTTCCCTCAGCTTAATTGCACATCAGGCTAATAAAATGAATCAAATGCTTATATAAGAAGATTATATAAGAAGATAATAGCTTGCCCCTGAGTCAATAATACTGCTACAGTTTTATACCAATGTAAAAGGGGAGAGAGCAGGGATATGCCCTCTGATTCTATAGTTACTTCCACCCATATAAGTATTAATTACAATTTTTACATCCAAACACAATAGTAAGCATCTATTTTTCTTTGAGCTTGTCTGATATTTGCTTCTACTAATGACCTAGACTAATTTCCCTTTTTGCAAGTACACAGCTCCAGGACCTTGTTTGGAGTCATCAACCTAGGTTGACCTTTTTTCTAAATGTCATATGTTCCAGTTCTGATTGAAAAGTCATGATCTGCATATAACATCTGTCTGAATATTCCTATCATTTATATGCAATTTGCACTGAAATGAGCCTCTGCTCTGTGTATGCATTTGTTTTATTGTGTGCTGTGTTTGTATTGCACGGGTTTATTTACCTTATTTATAGATGATCTAGAATATTTGACTTGGTGTGTGATTTATGTTTAAACATTTATAGATTATAAATGATCTGCCTTTCTATCATTCTTTCCTACTAGCACTTGTAGGTTGAGCCTCTTCTTTAAAATTAGTATGTATGTAAATTTTTGTTTGTGTTTAATCTCTGGAACATGCAATAAATTGATAAGATCATCAGCCTAGAAGACAAGTCACAGCTTAAACCATCTGTGATTAATACGCACTTCGTAGTAAAAATTGTTAGTTGGAAAGGAAGCAATTGGAAACATGTATTCCACATGACCAGTCACAGAACATACCAATG
Source organism: Pelophylax lessonae (assembly GCF_965119305.1). Classification (NCBI taxonomy): domain Eukaryota; kingdom Metazoa; phylum Chordata; class Amphibia; order Anura; family Ranidae; genus Pelophylax; species Pelophylax lessonae. Next base: position 155,494,671 of record NC_138770.1, on the reverse strand, counting down.
GTAACAGGAACTTATAAAGTATACACGTACTTTGGAGATCTGAAGAAACAAACATTACCCCTAAATGTGGTAAATAAAAGTTCTATTAAGAAAAAAAGATAAACATATATTAAAACACACACAAAAAATAAGCAGTGTCACCATAGAATGGCAATATTCACATGCTGGATAGAAACAGCATTACCTTGCACTTGTTTGATTCATGTAGAAAAAAATACAGGCCTAGGCTACTATAGGGCTAGTTACCTATTAATGTTTCACTGCCAAAAAAGAAAATCAGAACATTTTTTTTTGTTTTTTTAAGCTGTTATAATGAGGAAAAACACACTTGTGTCAAGCCAAAATTACATTTTTTTACAGTATTTGTTTAAATTGTGTTAAAAAATGGGTTTGTTTAGCTGCAGAATACAAAAAAACTAGGATATAATTTTAAAGTCTATTAGGACCAGGTTGGTGTTTTCAGACATTCTCTTACAAACAATAGACAGCTAATACCTTATCAATGTCTAATTTTTGAAAATGGTACAATATATGTACAACGTTTTTGTCTGTTGAAACCTTTTTGTATCAAGCTATACCTTATGCATTTTTAAAGAAACATAATTCAACAATGTCAATAACCTGCACAACACTAGAGAACCAAACATGATTGCTAGTGAACTCTTGTGTGCCATATTTTTCTCACATTGTCACCCATAATGAAGCCTGCCTGACCCTATTATCCAAAGCAGGAATGATGTCTGGCAGCCTATATGCTAGTGTGTTATGATCAATCTAAAACATGTATTGATCTGCAGATCTCCACCCTCTGGCCATCTGTGATATTTACCCAGCACTACATTAGCTCCAAACTGTTTTCCTCTAAGGGCCACATTGAAAAAATGGGATTTAAATAAGGCTATATGAGTGACTGTGAGCCTTATCCTTGAATTGTGTCTTAGGCTGCAGGGTATCTGTCCTGAAAATGACTGTGGAGCTTTAAGAGATTAATTTTGTAAATGTCAACTCTATTTCTTCAACAATGATTGGCGGGTTTTGTAGGTTTCCATTTGTATCCAAAACAAGACAAGTAATGTAATGCCCCCAAGATATGTTACTATCCATTTTTGTACGCTTAACAGACATGCCTCCTAATCAGTTGGAAACAGAAGACTTTCAAAGAGCAAACCTAGGAATTCATTATTTCTTGTTCAACTCTTCCAAAATGTTGAACACAGCTGAAATTTTTTTCCCAAAGAATAATTAACAACGCAAAAACAGCACCAGACTTTTATTTTATCTAGTTTTTCTTAATAAAAATGTGTCCTCAATAATTCTACATGTTTAGCAACCTGACTCATTCTGTAATTGAAATTTCATGAGTCAATACACAAATTAAAAGGTATTGATGCATTTATATTATTTTGCTAAATCAAATTAATATTAAGAGTTAAAAGTCACCTAGCCAAAAATGGACTGTTGTCTCAAATTATAAACTATATGATTCACTTTAAAATTGCTTCCATCTAAAACACTTTTGCAAGTTGATTTACCGTGGGATATACATTTTTATGTCAGCTCAGAAATTGAAAATTCTCCGAGCAGCTACAATATCAAAAAGAATATAAACAGACATATTTATAAAGCAGTTATAACCATTTTTTTTCTGCAAGTGAATCTATGCAATCTTCCTGGTACATTTGTTTTAAATTTCAGGGAATGATTAACCACCAGTGAATGTTAAATGTCATATTCACTGCTTTGTAAATATACCCCATTGTGTGTTTGAGTTTTCTTTTTTGCTTTCTTTAGTCGTTTTTTACATCCTTTAGAAAACTTATATTACATAATGATTACTTACGTTTTTTAAAAAAATATTGCATATGAACATTTTCTTTTGTATTTACATCAAGCTCAAATTTACTTAAATCTGGAATTTCAATCAGAAAAAGAAAATCTAAAAGCAAACATCTTTTAAAACAAGTAAAATTAACTCCTTTCCACCTACTGCAGTGTCCCTAAACGCCTGGGGGATGGGAAGAATTGGCAATCATGATTACTGCTATTGGCTGTCATATTGATCACATGATTGGAAGACAATGCCACCAGGTATTGATCATTGGTGGGGAGCAAGAGCTGTCATTGAAAATTCAGTCCCTGTGCTGGGAACTGAAACACCATGGGGTCCTAAGCGGCTTCCTTTTTGAAAAAGGATTTAGGGATGTTTTCCCCAGGTTTCTTGCAGGTTTTTATTTTATTATTTATGTTAACCCCTTAATTTTGAAAAATAAAAAATTACCTAAATAAAGCTTACCTGTAGGTAAATTTAATATCTCCTAAACATGCACCATTTAGGAGATTTTCCAGTGAGCAGCAGCTGGTGACGTCACTCATGCATGTGTGGGAGCGACGTCATTGCGGTTCTGCCATTCAAGCGGCCACAGCCTTCTGAACCCGGAAGGAAGAATGGGTGAGGATGGAAGCCTATGCAGCAATGACAGTGCACTGCTGGAGGGCTTTGTTTCAAGGCAAGTCTTTCATAATGTGCTAGCATCTGATGCACACTAGCACATTATGCCTTTACCTTGCAGGGGGGAATTTTATTAATATAAAAGTTTGCTAACTCTTTAATGCCTGATTCCAATTTTGTAATTTTTGCATGTGTTAGTTAAACTATACATATCATTGCAACTACTTACATTTTTCAGGATATATTGGCCACCAATTGTGTTACATGGTTATGGATATCTGCTGATTTTTAAAGAAAAAATGACCCAAAGCTGTCCAAAAAAACATTTTTTTTTTAATTTCATTAGTTTTTATTGAGTTTTAAAAGAAAGGTGAATAACCCCCGGGAAGGGGTTAGGTACCAACGTAGAGTGATTTTATGGGATAGTTCCCATAAGTTGGTGAAGCAGGTAGCTTTAAAAGTGACGTTAAAGGCAGTTAACCATTGTGATTCTGTAAAGGTTTGATGTAGGTCTTCTTTCCATTTGTTCAGAGAAGGTCGTTTTTGAAAGCTTAATTTGTTTTGCAGTAGGTCAAAAAATATTGTGATGCCTTTTCCACAGGATCTATGGTTGGTTAGATAATGCCATGCTTTCCTAGGAAGAGGTTTGAGCATTATGTATTAGACAATGGGTTATCTGTAAGTATCTATAGTATTCCGATTTGGGTAATTCATATTCCTCTTTTAACTTGGGAAAAGGTTTAAGCAAGTCAAGTATATATAAGTCTGACAGATAAGTGATACCTTTAAACAACCATGGTTGAACGGAGAGATTTGGGATTAGGAAGAGAGGGTTTGCGGGGGTTAAGTCCTAGAGGTACATTGTACCGCAAATGATAATATGCCACTGTTAAGGCTAGGATGGTAGGTGATACATTGGATGCACATCGTTTGGAGGAGGAGCGAGTGTGTAGCCAAGAAATAAGGTCGAAATCTACAACTTCTATAACCTTCCAGGAACAATGGTGGTCAGGCAGAAACCAAGCTCTCAGTTGAGCCAGGACAGCTGCAAGATAATAATCTTTAATATCTACTAAGCCCGTACCGCCCACTCTCTTTAGTTTGATTAGTGAAGAGTGGAAGCATCAAGGTTTTCCTTTCCAGATAAAGCAACCCAGGATGGTTTGGATGGTGCTGAAAAAAAACTATGGACCCTGGAGCTCTAAATATATATATATATATATATATATATATATATATATATAGTAATTGGGGGAGTTTTAGCATTTTCAATGCAGCTAATCTTCCTGCCCAGGAAAGTAATATTTTGGCTAAGGCATCCAAATTTTTGGGGAGAGAGTGTAGAAGGGGAGCATAGTTTGCTTGATATAAAGCAACTTCCTCCCAAAAATCAAACACTGTAGCCATACAAGGCAAGTCAGGAAGAGGCCGTCCATCTAAGCGAGGGATGAGTGGTCGACCTGACCCAAATCCTCAAGGGAGAACCGGAAAACGATCAGTATCGCCACATTAAACAACCCCTAGGCCTAAACAATCAAGTAATAAATCCAGAGGATCGGGTGCCGGCCATGCGCAACACGGGGAGTTTTCCCAGATGTCTACGTTCGGCACCAATGCAGGCTCTTCTCAATCTCCACCCCAAAAATTAATAGGGACACATTAACTTCTAAATCAGATAGTGCTCCCCTTTAGCAATTACCCCAGCACTGTTGGCGCCATTTGCGCTACCAGTGCTGGGAGAAAAGAAGTTAGGAACCTTGGATCCTTATGTAATCAAACCCAATTGAAAGCAAATAACCTTGATGTAGTCAATCTATCATCTTATAATCTATCATCAACAGAAGTGGAGGTGCTAACCCTAGGATTGAGTTTTTGTCCCCTTGATAGGCTCGACAAGTTCGAGCTTGTCAAGGACCTACATTTATTTGCGAGAAATTTGACCTTCAGATATATGTTTGCTAAGGAGAAGGACACAACTGAGTTAAGGGAGGAGGAGGCAATGAATGATTTTAAAGTACAAGATTACAAAGCATTAAAAATTCTGATGCAACTATTGGATGAGAATGAGCACTATGAGGGGAATGAGAGTGTGTCGTCCTCATCCTCTAGTGATGATGAGCTAGAATCAACACATAGTCCACAAAAATTCAAGGCCAAATCAAAAATCTTTCCCAAGCTTCAGACATGCCCAGCTGTTTTGGCTTTTCTTAGACAATCAGTCAGAGACATTGAGCAGTTATCGATGCCTATATCTTTGGCTCATAATCTCAGTACTGTGCAGAGGCAGGCTCTTGACTGCTTGATCCATAACGACCACATTGTCATTAAACCCTCTGACAAGGGCGGCAATGTGGTTGTTATGGATCGCAGTCAATATGAAACTATGTGCAATAACATCTTATCAAATCAGGACTGGTACCTACGAGTATCACTGGACCTCATACAACAAAAAACTGAGGCATTTGGTGAACTTCTACGAGAAGCATTTAGCAAAGGAACCATTGATCAGGACCTATATGGTTACTTATATGTTAGGTGGCCAACTACGCCCACCTTTTATTCCTTACCTAAGGTCCATAAGGACCTTAGGCAACCACCGGGACGGCCAATTGTATTGGGAGTGGGATGCCTCACGGAGATGGCAAGCAGGTACGTGGACAGTCAATTGAGACCCCACGTTGCCAGGCTACCGTCTTACCTTAAAGACACACTTGAACTATTGAGAATATTAGATGGCCTCACTGTCCCACCGGAATCTCTCCTAATAGCCATAGACATTGAGGCACTATATTCAAGCATCCCACACTCTCAGGGTCTTGAGGTGGTGGGTGCCTATCTCCGCAAACAGGGACGCTCCTCATGGCCAAAGGCTTAATTTGTGCTCAGCCTTTTGTGCCACATATTAAATTCCAACATCTTCACCTTTAATGGTGAGACATTCCTCCAGGTACAGGGGGTTGCGATGGGGACTTTGTGTGCCCCATCGTATGCCAACCTGTACCTGGGGGGATGGGAGCATTCCCTGTTCGCGGATAATTCAGCGTCGATGTTGCTCCGCCATATTCTATTGTGGCGGCGCTACATCAACGACGTGCTACTTATATGGACAGGATCAGTAGAAGAACTTCAACTGTTTATGGCACATCTGGTAAATAACAACTTCAATTTGAAGTTTACTATGCAATGGAGCCAAACAGTAATACCTTTTCTTGACACTCAAATCATGTTAAATAACGACGGTTCCATATATACAGCACTGTACCGGAAAAGCACTGCAGGCAACACTATCCTACATTACGATAGTGGACATCCACGTCCTCTGGTGCAGAGTATTCCGTATAGCCAGTACCTTAGGCTACATCGGAACTGCACCAGAGAGGCCGACTTTAAGAAAGAGGCTGATGCCCTCTGTGACCGCTTGCGTACCCGTAGCTATAGTAATAAAGTCCTAAAAAGGGCATATAATAGAGCCAGATCTCTGGAGAGAGATGAACTTATTTTCGGACCTAAAAAGGGCCAAAAAGAAGGCACCACTGGGGTCATTACTAAATGCGGATCACCAGGTAATCAGAAGTATTTTATCTAAAAATTGGCATTTCTTATGGGAGGACCGCATTATTTCAAAATATGTCAAGACACAACCACAGATCACCTTCCGAAGATCTAGATCCATTAGAGATTCTCTCGTCCACAGTCATTACCGCCTGCCTCGGGAATTAGAAAGTGGGGAGAGACCAGTTGTAGGGACATTTAGATGTGGGTCATGTGATCAATGCCCGTGGGTCCAGGAAGGGGATACTTTTCCCCTCCCTAGGGGTGGAATGCACAAATGCCTTTGCTGATTGCCAAACAGAGGGTGTGGTTTACATCGCAAATTGTCGCTGCAGGGCCTTCTATATAGGGAAGACCAGAAGAAAAATAGCCAAAAAAATTCAAGACCATCTTTACTATATGGAAGTGGGGTTAATTTATACACACATATGCAAACATGTGGGCATGTATCACAGTTTTGATCCCAATTTTATTACGTTCTCGGTTCTCAAGGTCATTCCCAAAAACCCTCGTGGGGGTGATTTCGATAACAGAATACTACAGAAAGAGGCCAAGTGGATTTTTAATCTACAGGCAACGACCTGGCCTGGCCTCAACACAGCTGTTTCGTATAAACCTTTTTTTTAAAAAAAAATTTGGAGGTTATGCCATGACACTATTACTAGGGACAAAAAAAAAACGCCCAGGTGTGCTGTTGCAGGCATTTTTTGGGGTTTTTGGAGGCAGGCAAAACATCTGAACTTGTGTATAGTGGTATATATACACACATACTTGTATGTATTTTTACACTTAAACATATATAGGTGTTATAGGAGCAGAGCCATATTAATGTTAATTATTTAATTAACGCAAGCATATATTTCTGCTACTATCACTAGGGATGAACGAACGGTTCGGGTCGACCATCGGTTTGACCCGAACATTGGCTGTTCGAGGTTCAGACGAATTTAGAACTTTTCGCCCAAAAAGTTCGGAATTCGGCAACCATAACAGACCAAAATGCAATGGGACAGGAAATGGGCTTTAAAGGCCCATGATTGGACCAGAACCATTAGCAAAAGCCAATTGAGGGGGCAGGAGAATGCTAGGAATGTGATTGGAGTGACTAGGGGGTCCATAGACCAATCATTAGTGAATACGCCCCCCAGTATATAAGATAGCCCCCACCAAATTCCTAGCATTGTAATACAGGGACATGGAAGAGAGTGGAAGCAGTTCGTGGACTTCTGCTACAAAGGGTCATTTAGCATTTATTAGTGTGAGGAAAGGGATATCTAGTGTAGTTAGGGTGCTCTTTTACACTTTAGTTAGCTTTAATTTATTCAGTTTCTGTAGGGAAAGTGTTAAGTGTAAGGGGACCGTAGTGTAGTGTAGGGTTAACTGACAGTGACTGCTATGGCAGGGTGACAAAACCCTTCCATATCAGGGTGACCGCTATAGAGAAAAGCTAGTTTCTCTAAAGTCACTTTTGCTGCAGTAATATGGCTTTGCCCCCGTCAGCATTCTTTTTGGCTGCAGGCGTCTATAGGGATCTTTTGAGCACATGTTTGGAGTCAGGCATGACATCTGAACATGTGTATAGGGGGTATATATAGGTGTGAAAGGAGCAGAAAAAACTACTTGCGCTAATGAAATAATTAACACCAATATAGTTACGCTCCTATCACACCTATATATGTCTAAGTGTAAAATACATATAAGTATGTGTGTATATATACCACTATACACAAGTTCAGATGTTTTGCCTTCCTCCAAAGAACCCCAAAAAATGCCCAAAAAAACGCTAGGGTCAAAAAAAAAAAACGCCCAGGTGTGTTGTTGCAGGCATTTTTGGGGGTTTTTGGAGGCAGGCAAAACATCTGAACTTGTGTATAGTGGTATATACACACACATACTTATATGTATTTTACACTTAGACATATATAGGTGTTATAGGAGCGTAACCATATTAGTGTAAATGATTTCATTAGCGCAAGCATATATTTCTGCTACTATCACACCTATATATGTCTAGGTGTATATATACCCGTATACACAAGTTCAGATGTTTTGCCTGCCTCCAAAGAACCCCAAAAAACGCCCAGGTGTGTTGTTGCAGGCATTTTTTTGGGGTTTTTGGAGGCAGGCAAAACATCAGAACTTGTGTATAGTGGTATATATACACACATACTTATATGTATATACACACCTAGACATATATAGGTGTGATAGTAGCAGAAATATATGCTTGCGCTAATGAAATCATTTACACTAATATGGTTACGCTCCTATAACACCTATATATGTCTAAGTGTAAAATACATATAAGTATGTGTGTGTATATACCACTATACACAAGTTCAGATGTTTTTCCTGCCTCCAAAGAACCCAAAAAAATGCCCAAAAAAACGCCTGCTACTAAACCGGCAAAGTGTGAAAAGCGAGAAGCCACTAACCTGTTCTATAAGTGACCTAGTACAAACAATCTTTTTTTTTATGGTTCTGGACATGCTACAGAGCTGAGACTTCACAAGTACACTTTTTAGACCCCCCTCCCCCCCATATACTAAATCCAAAGAATTTTTTTTTTTTTTTTTTTTAATTTTGTCAATAATTGGCTCTCTATCAAAAATGACAATTTTTAAGAACTTTTTTGTGTGATTAATAGTCCCTGGGGCATGACCCAGAACCCTAGGCACTTTTTAGGGGCATTTATTGGGTCTTAGGGCTTCAAAATGGTGTTTTTTGATTACCGAAGTTCGGGTCCCATTGATTTCAATGGGGTTCTGAAATCCGGGCCAAACTTTCAGGTTCTGGCCGAACCGAACTTTTGAAAAGTTCGATCATCCCTAACTATTACCTACTAAATATTGAGAATACCATATGTTTATGTCTTGTACCTTTAGGTCTGTGATAGCATTACATCTATGGATATGGATATAGCATGGACCTAATATGAGTGTCCCTGCGATCAGGTTCTCTTTTTTGCGTTGTTGCAACCCATGTGATTGTCTAATTACATCCCTCATTATATATATATATATATATATATATATATATATATATATATATACCTTTTTTTCATCACATATTTTTTATTTTTTATATATATTTTTGTTTTCCTTTTTTTTTCTTTGTTCTTTCTTTTTTACTTTTTTTTATTTGTCACATGTAAAAAATATATGTTTTGTGTTGTTATAATTATCTATGGTTGGAGGGGTGATGGTTCCTGAAGGTGCTAATTATGTGCATCTGAATTAATAAACTAAACTGTTTATTAGTGTTGTTTTAATACATTTATATAATCTTGGCTGACTGTCTCTGTCTGGTAAATTTGTATTTGCGTATTATGTTTATTCTCTTTTATTGTTTGCGGTTACAGGTCTCATTGGAGTTGTCATCTTAATTTCCCCACCATGTGGATTCGGGCGCAAAGCAGAGATGGGACCCTATGTATCTTCTGACCGGAACTGCATGGTGCCGCGATTGGCGGTCCTCTGACCCCTAGCAGTTGCTGCGCAGTAGGTATGCGCCCGCACCGGAAGTGATGTTAGCGGGCGACGCATCACTTCCGTTGGGACCGGTTTTTAAGCCGAGAGTGTGGAGAGGACACCGTTAGCGGCTCCTCCCGGCTCTCGGCAGATATTAATGCATACTCTTGATTTAATCCATTTCCCTCAATCCTCCCTTTAAGTCCCTTTTGAATATATATATATATATATATATATATTCTTTTCAATCTTGTGGCTATTTGAAGGTGCGACTGCGATATGGGACTGAAGCTCTTCTTTCTCCCTTCTTGTGCCCTCACATTATCTTATAATAAGATATTATATTATCTGGACTTTATGGGTGGGATCGGTACCTATTATACATTGATGCACCCAATATCCACATATATATGGCGAATCACCAGTTATTATGCAATATGGGGGAAATGAATTGGGGGAAATTAGCAGTTAATGAATCCCCGGGTTCACTATTTATATTTATATTTTATATATTTATTTTGAATCCCTTATATAAATTGCCTATTTCCACCTATTGCCTGCTGTGGTGGGGTCCCTTTTGAAGCTGGTCCAGTCTGCACATATATGACCGCCCCTATGGGAGGACCATGTTGGCCCCCCTTGGGTGGATGGTTGGGGATCGTTGGTTGTCAGCTCTGATGATACCTCTTACCAAATTAAGGAATAACTTTGATAAATAAAATGAAGTATGGTAAGCACGGACCCAATATGTAAACGGTGATGTTCTATTCTCAATTAATTGATTGATGACTGACATAATTGGTGTTGTATTTCTTTCCCTTTTTGTTTTCTTTCTTTTTCTGATTTTTTTGAGGTGAATCATTTGCCTACATTCCTGATGAAGCAATGAATGATTTGCGAAATGCATTGAATGGGCAATTATGAAAACTAATGATCACCTCTGTAATGTCATACTACTGTGTACTATGTTGAAATCCACCATGCTGCTATTTGTATTTTATGAAATTTGTAATAAATTATTTGTTTTTCACTTATGCTTACCTTTTTTACTGCTGGTATAAGATCCGACATAGTCCCACCTACCTATGGCCATGACTGGTTTCTAGGACCAGCAGGTCAGATTCCTGTTTTCAAAAGAAGACAATGCTTGTTTGGTTAATTGTATGCTCAGATAGGGGATTGAGTCTGTGGCCCATAAGTATGGATATTGTGTTTGCGAAGTGGATTTTAGGGACATGGGGATTCCTAGGTCCAAATTAGAGGACTTAGGAACGTTTACTTTGTAATAAGATATATTACTAAAGTTGGATAATACTTTTTCAATCGAAGACAGGGAAGGAGCCGGGTTTATGAATTGGTAAAGCCTGACTGATCTGGGTGGATTAAAGTAGGTAGGATATCAATTAAGTGCTATGAGCTGGGCGTACAGTTTAAGGCCTTGGTTGAGGAGGAAGACGGGTCTAAAGTTTTGGGGGTAGGTAGGCTCCTTCGCTGGATTTGGCAAAGTAACTATCAAGGCATTCAGCATTTCCTGTGGGAAAAAGGACGAGGAGGCAGCAGCATTGAAAAATTGGGACAAAAGTTTAAGATTATTTCCATGTACTGTTTAAAGTATTCCTCTACGAAGCCATCTGGGCCTGGGGATTTGTTATTTGGAAGGGTCCTATCGCCTTTTTGATCTTTGAAATTTGAAGGGGTAGATTTAGGTTTGTCAATTGGGCTTGGGTGAGGGTTGGAAGTTTAATGGCATGGGGATAAGACTGATTGTTGTCAGAATTTGGAACTGGAGAGGAAGGGTCTTCTTTCAAATTATATAGAGTACTATAATAGGTACTGAATGCATCCGCAATGTCTTGTGGATTAGTTTGGTATTTTTTTGTGGTTGGATGGAGGAGGAAAGGAATGTGGGATTTTAATTGCAAAGATAAGAGTTTGCCAGCTTTATTGCCAGATGCATAGAAAGATAATTTTAGGTATTTCTGTTGTTTTTCACATTTTTCTAGCAGAATAGTTCTAAGTTCTAGCCGTGGTCAGACCATGTGCTGAGAAGAATATCCGATGCTGATATTTTCTGCAGAGTCCATTTGTCTGCTAGGAAGAGGTCGATACGGGAATAGACATTGTGGCAGAAGGACAAGAATGTATAATCGCGCTCTGAGGTGTGCAGGCATCACTAAACATAGTGGAGTTGGGAATCACGGTGAAAGACCATTAAGGATGGTCTGTTTATTTTAAAAGGGTTGGAGGAGTCGAGTTGGGGTTCCAGGGTAATATTAAAGTCTCCACACCATGCTCCGGCTCGCACGAAATTGTTTCTGCGTTTGCTCTTTTTCTATGCTAGGAAAGCTATTGCTCTCCGTTGGAAATCTTCCACACCCCCTGACGTTCCATTTTGGATCTCTATTGTTAATCAGGCTCTGCCTCTGTATAAACTGACGTATGAGGCCAGAGGATGTCCGAAGAATTTCAATAAAATCTGGTCCTTCTGGGTAGACTCTGATCTTACTGCCTCCTCGGTGTCTGACGCCTCCTAGGCGATGTCTACAGTGCCTTCTTTTGCTCCGCATGTGTTGTTATATATTGCTTATAATAATGTGTTACCCCCCCTTTTACCACGATTACTGGGTATTCTCTGTACTGTGGTTTTATTTTGTTAGATGATTGGAGAGGATGCTTTGTATGTTCTGTACCCTCTCTTTTATGTTGCACTGCCATTTTTCTTTTGGTGTACTGTGTTTTGTTTGTTTAATAAAAAACCTTTAAAAAAAAAAAAAAAAGTCTCCACACCAGATGGTTGAACTATGTTGGATTTGGATGACTTTCTTGCAGAGGTTCTTCAGAAAGCGGATTTGGTGGGTGTTGGGAGGGTACACATTGACATTTGTGTAGGGAGAGTTTTTTCAAAGGCATACAAGAATGATAGAAAAAAAGAATGGCACTCAGGATCTTCAATACATTTTTGTAATTGAAAGGAGATTGTGTCCTTGATCGCCATTAGGACTCCTTTTCTTTTTGCTGGGGCACTAGCGGTAAAGATTTGTGGGAAGGATCTGCAGGAGCATTTGGGTTGGTGCTGAGAATGAAAGTGTGTTTCTTGTGCACAAACAATGTCACTTTTGGTAGACCAGGCTAATTGCCAAAGAGAAGCTCTTTTAACTGGGTAGTTTAGACCTTTTGTATTGATAGAAAAGATTTTCATGGTCATCGTGTCAAATCAATGGAAAGGGAGGTGAGCAATCTGTTGGGGCAGAAGGATGTGGTCGACAAATAAAGTGAGTGTGGCAAGGGAAGCAATTGGAGTTTATAGACTAAGATATGGCAATAACAATTAAGTGAGGATGTCCCTGGATGTGTATTCAAGCTAAGTAGGAGACAGTTGACTATTGCAAAAAAGAAAAAGAAAAAGAAAAACTTTCAACAGAGGTGACACTGCAGTGTCCTAAAAGAACAATCAGGGTGAAAAAAAAAGTTATGTGAGAATCCGGAGGCAAAGGTTTGCCAGAGTGGGCAATGTGTTGCCAGGTGGCTCATAGCGCCTGATAGCTGGGGTTGAATCTTGGATGGATCCTTTGAGGTTTAGGTTGGTAATAAGGTGGTGCTGCTTGTATTGAGAATGTGTTCTGCGAGGCAGGAGGATCTGGAATTATGCCCCATGCATGCAATTGTTGGAGACCACTATGGAGAGAGGAGATAGCATGTTTGGAACCTTGATAGGTGACCAGGAGTTTGGCTGGGTATTTGATGGTTGCGTAACACTTTGGTAATGGTATTCAGTTGCCTTCGGCGTTGTAGGGTATGTTGTGATAGATCCGCGAAGAGTTGTATATTCGTATAGGGCTCAGGTAAGGTTCCCGCCGATTTAGCGTTCTGCATAAGTTGGTCTTTGGTATGGAAAAAATGTATACGCATGATGACATCCCTGGGAATCGAGCAGATGTTTAGGTTTGGGGAGTCTATGGATGTGATCTATTACTAGCTCAATATTTTTTAGCTCTGGTAGGAGTGTTTTGATCAAGCCGCGGGCATACGTGGACAGGTCTTGTATCTCTTCAGATATACCTCTTATCTTGACATTGTTATGGCGGGGCCGGTCTTCAATGTCAGTTTTTTTATCTTTAATCCAATTTTGTTCCTCCGCGTGAGCTTATTGAGCATCAATTACATAACTTATAGTGCTTGCATAGTTTCCCATCTTTGTCTCTATGTGTTCAACCCTGTTTCCTAGTTTGGAAACATCCTGTTTAAATTGCTGTATAAAATGGAGCATGTCAGCTTGTAGGGATCTGCGGAGTGACAGTAACATTTCCTTGAGGGTGGAATCTAGTACTGATGATTGGAAGTAGGGAACGTGGAAATGGCGTCAGCGGTAGCTGGTAGTAACGCATTAGAAGGGGTAGAGCAGGGGAGTCAAGCCTCATGCATGCCTTGGCAGGACTGCCTGATATCGGCGTGTGAGGAGGAGAGCCATTCGGGGGGTTTGCCTGGTGCTGCAGCTCCATATTATCACATTCAGCAGCCACTGATGTAGATTGCTGGTGAGCCAGGATGGCCGGGGAGCCGCTCGTGGGTGACAGGGAGTTGGCATCATCTTACCGGCTTCTCTCCCTCGACTGGAAGAGGAAGGCAGTGAGCTTCTGCAGGTGCGGCTGCTCCTCTTTCTGTTTTGCTGTCATTATGCGGGGATGGACAGCGTTTAGAGAAACCTTCTACAAGGGTGCAGGCCATGCTGGATGTGGGGAATAGTCTCTATTGCCTGGTCCGGTTTGCAGAGCCTTAGCTGTATTATTCTTGTCATTACCATGACCCTCAACCAGAAAAAAAAAAAAAAAATTCTCCAACTCCAACTTTTGCTGTTTATGGTGATGCCACATATGTGTACATTACCAGTTGTTTGTACCTTTAGTAGGGTCAAGAAACAATAGTGTGCATTTTTCTTTTACCTAATCCTACCGACACTAAATAAAAATTATTTTTTAAAATACTGCCTAAAATATGCTGATTCTGACCTTGACCCTGATCTTGACACTGAACCTAGATCAAACCCTGATCTAGCTATTAGATCTTTTTTTTATTTTTATTTTTTTACATACAATTTTTTTCTAATTAAGTTCTTCTCCACTAGTGAGAAGAAAAAGCTACGATGTATCTTTTTCTCAATTCAAAAGGAGAAAAGGTATAGGGATGGGAATGTACAGTTAGTGATTACTGTGATAGCCAAGAACAGGCTATCACAGGGATCATGTGGTCGGGACCCAGGAGGACAGCTCAGTCTCCATGCTAGGGGTGCACTGTGGAGCATGCTCCCAACATAAACCCAGGTGCACAAATATGCAGCACCACAGAAGAAGGTCTACCTATGTAAGGCTGTATATACAGCACGTGTGAGGCTGGCAGCAATGCGTTAAAGGTGAATGCCAGAAACAAAAACTTTCATGCAAATATTTTCCACCATAACCGTAAATAGCATAAATCTGCTTTCTATTCTCCAGATGATATCTCCATGTAGAAGGAGAAGTGACATTATCACAATGCTGAAAATAGCCTGTGTAGAGCGCAGAGCTGTTGGTTAGATGCAGTAGGTCCAGAAAACAGGGGGGAGGGGGGGGGGGGCGCAGATGCAAGAACAATCACCCAAGTCCAAGGGAGCAACAGTGACTGGTCTTTTTTTTATAAGAAACTCCTACACAGCAACAAAGTGCAGGAGTTGTCTTATGCAAAATGATGGCACAGATCTGGAGGAAATTCAAATAAGACACCAAGGACAAAATTGGTTAGATAGCATAATGACTCCCATAAATGCCAGTAGTAATTATGCTTTTAGCACTCGATCCTCTGTTTAATTTCTTAGGGTTTTAATATTGATTTGTATATATATATTGGAATTTCAGATCAAACTCTTTCACTTATGATTACTAAAATGATACCTACATAAAAAATACAACACATTGTTTGTACTGAAAAACAATGTTTATTTCACTTCTCACACATATAAAGAGTTATTAAAATTACAGCAATTAGTGTAAACATTTTTGCAACTTTTAAGAGGCAATAATTGGATTTCATAACATTATTTATCAGATTAGTCTGCCAATCCCACATTTCTCATAGGATTTTTCTAGCACTGCTTGTACACAAGTCCAAAAATATAAAATACACCCTATCGGAGAGATTATTTAATGGTCTGAATAAAACACAAGCAATTCACAGGAACATTTAAAATAGTGAAAATTTTGCTTTACCCATGGAGTCTATTGAATCTCTTTAAGTGGTGTTCTTTATTTTTTTGAACAAATGGGCATCTTCCTTTATAACCTTATGACCCTATGTATTGACTTCTCTGATAAGGACACTAGCCATATGTGTCAATATTCTTTTTTCAACTAATGCTTAACCTGATATCATTAGCCATTTTAACTGGACAATGAATGCTATAAGCAATATGTTAAAACAATCTTCCAATACATCTTACCAATGAGAAAGCGTTTAATTGATCTGACAATATGGTAAATTATTGAACAGATCAGGTCACATATATTTTCCAATATTCTCATTTTTCACAGTATAGGACATTTTATTGCTAATGCTGGAACTTAAATGATTTTTAAATGTCACAATAAGTGGACATTCAGATAATCTCTGAAGCTGGATCCCTTGCTTTTTCAATGTATGTAGTGATGTTATATGAACCAACAACATGGAAAAATATGCAGAAAAAATACAACTGGCCACAAATGCTGGTAACATTAATTTATGCTTAGTTATTTTAGAACACACATCATATTTACTTGCCTTAACACAGCCATTTTTGTTTCAGGTGAGTAAATGATCTAGGGCACCTGCAGATTTTAAATCCCTAACTACTATTTTAAAGAGTAACTCCACTTTTGTTGAGAAAATCACCCCCCTCTGGGTGATCTATGCACATGCACAGATTTTAACAAATGTTGTTGCAGATTCCTACTTTTTGTTACTCTGAAGAAATCCCTGTGTGTTTGCCTGTATCCATGTGGCAAGAGAATCTAATAAGAGTGGTTTCATAATTATCAACCAGCTTCTGCACATGCAGGGCTTTAATGAGGAAAAATGCAGGGTCTGCATCCCTTTAGATGTGCTTTCCTATTGGGAGTATCTTACCAAAAATTACATTTTTGTTGCAGGGGATGCCTGATATCTGACTTGTATCTTAGTGCAGACTTCTGTGAAAATCGGTGAGCCAATCACATGTAGCACCCTCCTAGTCAGGTGCAAGGTAAAAGCATTGGGTTGCTTTCCTGCTTATCAGGGAGCAGGATTGTTAGTTAGAAACATAGAAACATAGAATGTGTCGGCAGATAAGAACCATTTGGCCCATCTAGTCTGCCCAATATATCTGAATCCTATGAATAGTCCCTGGCCCTATCTTATATGAAGGATAGCCTTATGCCTATCCCATGCATGCTTAAACTCCTTCACTGTATTTGCAGCTACCACTTCTGCAGGAAGGTTATTCCATGCATCCACTACTCTCTCAGTAAAGTAATACTTCCTCATATTACTTTTAAACCTTTGCCCCTCTAATTTAAAACGGTGTCCTCTTGTGGTAGTTTTTCTTCTTTTAAATATGCTCTCCTCCCTTACCGAGTTGATTCCCTTTATGTATTTAAAAGTTTCTATCATATCCCCTCTGTCTCTTCTTTCTTCCAAGCTATACATGTTAAGGTCCTTTAACCTTTCCTGGTAAGTTTTTTCCTGCAATCCATGTACTAGTTTAGTAGCTCTTCTCTGAACTCTCTCTAGAGTATCTATATCCTTCTGGAGATATGGCCTCCAGTACTGCGCACAATACTCCAAGCGAGGTCTCACCAGTGTTCTGTACAGCGGCATAAGCACTTCTCTCTTTCTACTGCTTATACCTCTCCCTATACATCCAAGCATTCTGCTGGCATTTCGTGCTGCTCTATTACATTGTCTTCCCACCTTTAAGTCTTCTGAAATAATTACTCCTAAATCCCTTTCCTCAGATACTGAGGTCAGGACTGTGTCAAATATTCTATATTCTGCCCTTGGGTTTTTACGCCCCAGGTGCATTATCTTGCACTTATCCACATTAAATTTCAGTTGCCAGAGTTCTGACCATTCTTCTAGTTTTCCTAAATCCTTTTCCATTTGGCGTTTCCCTCCAAGAACATCAGCCCTGTTACATATCTTTGTGTCATCAGCAAAAAGACAAACCTTACCATCGAGGCCTTTTGCAATATCACTTATGAAGATATTAAACAAAATTGGTCCCAGTACAGATCCATGAGGTACCCCGCTGGTAACATGACCTTGTTCTGAATGTTCTCCATTGACTACAACCCTCTGTTGTCTGTCACTCAGCCACTGCCTAATCCACTCAACAATATGGGAGTCCATGCTCAATGACTGCAGTTTATTGATAAGTCTTCTATGTGGGACAGTGTCAAAAGCCTTACTAAAATCTAGATATGCAATGTCTACTGCCCCTCCACCGTCTATTATTTTAGTCACCCAGTCAAAAAAATCTATAAGATTTGTTTGACACGATCTCCCTGAAGTAAACCCATGTTGTTTTTCATCTTGCAATCCATGGGATTTAAGATGTTCCACAATCCTATCCTTTAATAGGGTTTCCATTAATTTGCCTACTATTGATGTCAGACTCACTGGTCTATAGTTGCTCAATTCCTCCCTACTACCTTTCTTGTGAATGGGCACGACATTTGCCAATTTCCAATCTTCCGGGACGACTCCTGTTACTAATGATTGGTTAAATAAATCTGTTAATGGTTTTGCCAGCTCACCACTAAGCTCTTTTAATAATTTTGGGTGTATCTCATCAGGACCCTGTGACTTATTTGTCTTCACTTTAGACAGCAATCTTAGAACGTCTTCCTTTGTAAAGACACATGCATCAAACGATTCATTAGTCATCCTTTCAAGTGGAGGTCCTTCTCCTTTTTTTTCTTCTGTAAAAACTGAACAGAAGTATTCATTAAGGCAGTCGGCTAGCCCTTTATTCTCTTCTACATACCTTCCGTCCTTTGTTTTTAATTTAGTTATTCCTTGTTTTAATTTCCTTTTTTCATTTATATATCTGAAGAATGTCTTATCACCCTTTTTCATAGACTGAGCTAGTTTTTCTTCTGCCTGCGCTTTAGAAGTTCTTATAACTTGCTTGGCCTCTTTCTGCCTAATCTTGTAGATTTCCTTATCTTCATTGCTCTGGGTTTTTTTATAAATACAAAATGCTAGCTTTTTATTTTTAATGATTTGGGCCACTTCTGCTGAGTACCACAGTGGTCTCTTCCTTTTTTTGCTTTTACTGACAAGTCTAATGCAATTTTCTGTTGCCTTCAATAATGCACCTTTTAAGTAGTCCCATTTCTCCTGGACTCCATGTAATCTGTTCCAGTCTGATAAGGACTCATTTATGACTAATTTCATTTTTGAAAAGTCTGTTTTTCTAAAATCTAAAACTTTTGTTTTTGTGTGGTGTGACTCTTTCACAGTTCTTATATTAAACCACACTGTTGTTTTATTGATTTATTGCTGTATTGGTTCAATGTTTTAATGTCTTCTTTTCTTATATCGCTCCTGGTTGCAACCAGCATCTCCCCTCACTCAGCCTTACCGGTCAAGCCTCACTGGCGCCACTCTTACTACCAGAAGGTTTGCTACTTTGGTTAGGTGGAGGCCTCAGCAATCATGTCATTCTCAGACATGGGACCCTGCGACTCCTGATTCACCCACAAGAGGGTGGCGTCGCGGGAGCTGGGCTAGTGTCTGCTCGATCCGGTAACGCCGTGCTGGTGAGATGCAGCTTGTCAGGAAGAAAGCGAAGTCCCAGACTTCTTTGGTATGTTTTTTTGTACTTCTATCACGGTATATTGTATCTACATGTTTACTCCTTCTTGGGAATATCTACATCTATCTCGGCAGAAGACAGGCACTGCTTCTCCGCTAGGCACTCAACCTACACATTTACATTTCACAGACTCCCCCCTCCCTCTACTCTTACTAATAGAATCACTATGTACTCCCCTCCTATTTGATCCTCCTTGATGTTAAAATAATATCATGGAACACCAAAGGGCTCAGGTCCCCTCACAAGAGAATGGCAATACTACGTCATTTGAAAAGACTTAAGGCGGATATCGCTATTTTGCAGGAAACCCACTTACTGACTTCAGATTTCCATCGTATGAAAAAACTATGGGTAGGACAGGTACGCGGTTCAGCGGCAGTAAATCATAAGGCGGGAGTTATCACGCTGATTAATAAAGCCCTACCTTGTGAAATTGTGTCGGAAGAGGCGGATACCAAGGGCAGGTTGCTGACTTTGACACTCAAGATTAGGGACACCACGCTAGTTGTAGCAAATGTGTACATCCCAAATTCACCCTCCAAATCGTACTTTCATTCACTTACCTCCTGCTTAGCCCCCATGGTTCATCTACCTCTATTGGTGGGGGGGGACTTCAATTCGGTAATGGATACCCTAGAAGACAGATCTAAGGACAAGGGCAAACCATCCCCCCATCAGTCCCAGCCGCTATACCTACCTGATTTTGCGGCATCTCTAGACCTAACTGATGTCTGGCGTCAAGCCAACCCATTAGGCAGGGAGTATACCTTCTTTTCCCACCCCCACGATAGTTTATCTCGCATTGACTATTTTTTTTGCAATCACTTCTTCCTCCAGAGGTCATCCAATCCCCTCATTGGGGATATGGCGATTTCAGACCACGCTCCAGTATCTCTTCTGTTCTCTGACTACCAATCACCCAACACCACTAGAATCTGGCGGTTCCCCTCCTTCCTGGCCAAAAACGTAGAATTGCAGTCCCTGCTAAAAAAAGTCTGGACAGACTTTTTGAGCGACAACGCTCAACATACACATGACCCGGCTCTCCTATAGGAAACGGGAAAAGCAGTGCTGCGAGGCCACATCATCGCCTTTAGTACGGCTTATAAACGAAAGACCTCTGCCCATCTTTGCCAAGCCAGCGACGCATTACGACGAGCACAAGCAAACCTTTCTCGTTCGAATACCGCTACTCACAGAACCGAGTGGAAGAAGGCTAAACAGGACTTTGACCACTGGGCAGAAATGTCCGAATGTTTCCGTCATTCTCTTCGGGACCTTGCATTACATACATTTGGCAATAAATCGGGGAAATTGCTGGCACAGCTTTGCAAAACTCAATACACCCCAACGCACATTGCTTCAATCAAGAACTCTAGGGGCGAGATCTGTACATCGCGGGAGGACATCTCCCAAGCGATGCATGACTTCTACTCCTCTCTTTATGGCCGAGACCACATCGACCTACAGAAAGCAAATGCTTTCCTGGATGGGGTTTCGCTCCCCAGGATAGACCCTACAGCCTTATCAGACCTTAATGCCCCGATCACACTTGCGGAAGTTTCTGCCACTATCCACACTTTATCCCCTGGCAAAGCACCTGGCCCGGACGGGGACACCTCAGATTTTTTTAAACTTACCTCGGACGTAATCTCCCCGACTTTGACCTCGGTTTATCAAAAGATCTTAGATGGTGGTCCATACTTGCCCTCGGGCTTCCAAGCCCATATTAAACTGATTCCCAAACCGGGCAAAGATCCCTTGGAACCGGGTTCCTACCGACCCATCTCCCTTTTAAACTTAGATTCCAAAATACTCTCAAAAATCATTTCTAACAGACTGGCGAAAATTATGCAGAGCATTATCCACCCAGCCCAAGCAGGGTTCACGAAAGGACGCTCGGCGACCTCTAACATCAGGAAAGTCTTATCTGTACTGGAAATGGCGAAAACAAATCCACTACTTGACATGGCCATTATCACGCTAGATGCAGAGAAGGCCTTCGACAATGTCAACTTCACATGGCTCTTTAAAGTGTTGGAGAGATTGGGCTTCGAAGGGCCTTTTCTGCATCTCATACAATCCATGTATTCTGCCCCTAATGCCACGGTCATCACGAATGGCCACCCATCTCCATATTTTTCCCTTTTCAAGGGAACTCGACAGGGATGCCCCCTATCTCCCCTGTTGTTTAATTTGGCCATTGAGCCGTTATCCCGATTATTGACATCCCACCCTGGTCTCCATGGGGTGCGAGTGGGAGATCAGGAGGTGAGGTCGGCCATGTTTGCAGATGATATTCTCATCTTTACCTCGGATCCGGCCAAGGACATCCCTCTGATCCACAACATCTTCAACACCTTTCGCTCCTGCGCGGGGTTGAAAATTAATTTTTCCAAGAGCGAAATATTACCTCTTGAACAGATCGATCCCCCCTCCTGGGAGTCAGAGTCAGTATTTAAGATCGCCAAAAGCCACATCAAATACCTTGGAATTAACATAGGTAAAACCCCCTCTTCTATATATACTTTGAACTTTTCGCCGGTACTTAGGGACATCACCAAAAAGTTGGAAGCGTGGTCTGGGTTGCCTTTGTCTTTGCTGGGTAGGTGTCATCTCTTCAAGATGATGTGCTTTCCAAAACTCCTTTACCCTTTACAAACGATCCCACTATTGTTAAAACCAAAGATACACAACTCTTATATCAATCACTCCAAAAGTTCCTCTGGAGGGGGAAGCGACCTCGAATAGCCCTCAAAAAATTGTTTTTACCAGGGGTGAGGGTGGGGCGAACATCCCCGACATCAGACTTTATAATATAGCCTGTCTTCTCCGAATAGGTTTGGATTGGGTGTCGGGCCACTCCAACTTCTCTAATTATGACATTGAAAAGCAAATGGTTGCTCCATTTACCCTGGGAGCCCTCCTGCACTGCTCTCTTTCATCTTCGCCTGCTGCACTCAAAAACAATCTGCTCCTCAGAGACACTATAATTGCTTGGAGAGAAACGTGTAAATTTCTCACCCTATCTCCCAAAATTACAAGATACCTGCCCATAGTAGGCCACCCTCTGTTCCATCAACCTCTCCAATATGCTGCATACTTGCGCTGACCTTCACACAACCTCAGGAACTTTGCCCAACTGTTTGATACGTCCTCGGGCCGCCCTCTCCCGCTACAGGAGATCTGTTCGAAGTTCCACATTCCGCTTGCTGACTTTCTCCATGTTCATCAGGCCACTGATTTTGCTACCCATCTCTGCCGAGATATCTCCAAGAGCCTCAAACCTTCTCTATTGGATACCCTCGTGAGCATTCCCAAGCCGAGCATTTCAAACATATAAAAGCCACTCCAACGTCACCGGCTTCTGCAAAAAGCAATGCCTCTTACATCACCCTGGGAAAAAGACTTCCACTTTTCAAACCTTCCATCCTGCATTCTGGCAGGGTACAGGTCAACATGCTCAATCATCGCAAATGAGTTCTGGAAGGAACAGCAACTGAAAATAGTTCACCGGGCATATGCTCCCTTTACTTTTTCACCTACCGCTAATGCTCCACAGCAATGTGCATGGTGCTTGAAGAACAGACCAACTTTATCCCACAGGTTTTGGTCCTGTCCCATCACCTCAAAACTCTGGACAGAGGTGGAACTGTTTGCCCAACGGATCACAGGTCTTATTCCAACTGGACACCCACTTCTACTACTATTTGGCTATCTAGATGGACGATCACTGGGTTTTGACAAATCCCAAGCTGCAATTCTTGCTGCAAATAAAGCATGGCTGGCAACTCTATACATGATAGCCAGGAGAGCCATACTCCATAACTGGATAAATTACAGCCCTCCTACCCTTCAAGAAGTTACTTCAGAACTTGCGAAGCTTCTCAATAGAGACTCCATCGATGCTCGGATTTTCACTGGCCTTACTCGTAAATTCTACATGAAATGGGACACCTATATCTCTATTACATACCCAACGTTCTCCTGCTCATCCTGGATTGACTCTCTTTTTCACGCATCTTCCCCCAAGTCTTCATCCATTTCCTGTACGCCTACCCAACTCTCTACACTTGCCATTCCGCAATGCCTTTCGGTTAATGTGCTATAGCCCTTGAACATTTCCCCTCTTCGAGTCTAAGTTGACCTTACAAACAATTGTCTTTCACTGCTAGGTACTTTAGATTGAGTGCCCCACCACTGCCGTGTCTTATGGTGCGGGTGCGCCTTTCCGTGCACCGGTACTTTCCCCTTTTTGATGCAGAGTGTCTCTGGGAATGCTGTTCATGCCTCTTTATCTATACACGGTGACCTAAGACATATATTGTTTATGCTATATATTGGTTTTTCTCCAGACGTGAACGTGCCTCCCATATATTTTCTCATAGGTTTCCCTCCCTCTCTCTCCCTCTCTCTCTCTCTTTCCCCCTTCCTCTTTTTACCAGCCTACCTTTACCCTAATCTCTCCCTCCGCCCCACACCTCCCCCCTTCACCCCTACCCCCTCTCCAAATGATATCCTATCCCAGTCCCTCTTGCCATCTGATTTGATTTTACTAGATTTTACTGGTACTCTGGATATCTGGTTTAACTGCAGTATATATTTGCTCATTTGAGTTTGTTTACTGAACTTTCTGCTACTTTGTTAATTGCAAAAAATTTTCAATAAAGTTTATTTAAAAAAAAAAAAAACACACTGACTGGTGATCACTAGATCCCAATGTTTCGCCTACAATGACATCATATACCGAATCCCCATTTGTGAATACCAAATCCAAAATGGCCTCCCTCCGGGTTGGCTCCTCAACCACTTGTTGCAGAGACAACCCCAGTAGGGAATTTAGAATATCTGTACTCCTGGTAGAACTTGCTATTTTGGTTTTCCAGTTTATATCTGGAAGATTGAAATCTCCCATAATGATAACTTCTCCTTTCATTGTCATTTTAGCTATTTCTTCAAAGTTAGGCCTGTTACATGTGTCCAGGTGTGATTCACTTGGTCTGAGGGAGTGTCCCCACACTGTGTCCAATAGGAGAGCCTGTTGGACAGTGGAGGAAACCCAGCCAGTGACACAAAGGCTTTTGTGGCAGTCCCAGTGGGAGGGCACAACAGTGGTGCATCCTGGGATTGACCATAAAAGCCAAGGGCACATGTGACAGGGCATCTTTGGCAAGAAGCAGAGTCCACGGAGGAGGGTGACGGCTGTCTTTCCTCCTGTCAGCAAGGAAAGAGGTCACAGGCAGTCGGCCTGGGGAGCCAGAGTGTGGTGCTGAGCTAAGAGGTCCAGGATGCTGACAGCGGAGTGAAGGCAGAGCTCACTGAGGAAAAACAGTGTCCTTGAGTACCAGGGAGCCTACCAGGGGTCTGCCCAGGAAGGGGACAACTCCAGTGAGGTCAGCGGACAAGAGATTACACACACGGTCAGTGAGAAAGGGGGTGCCAGTTTAGACCCTGAAGAGCGATTCACATAACAGTTCACCATTCGGGTCTTCACTTCAGTGGCAGGGTGAAGCAGAGGCCTTGCCACATTCTACAGTCAGTGTTCTTTGAATTGTGCATAGTTACTAGTTGGAGTATCCCACTCATCCCTCCTCTTATCCAAGTTCCTAAATAAATACAAAAAAAACCCAAATCACCTGGACTGTTTATTGACCGAGCCAAGAGCCAAAGTGTCAGGATTTAACGGACTGTTTCTATGGGTAACCCAGGGGAATCTGCTTTAAGCAGCTCCCATGGGGGCAGTGCTACACACACAAGAAGGAAATTGTTTTTCTGGGGGGCGTTCTGTACACATTCTATGTACAGAACACCTCCAGGTGGCCATATTGCATTGCATTTTACAAAAATTACGGTGCTGCAGATTGAACGGTAATTTTTAATAACAATCAATTACAATATGACTTGAGTCACAATTGTATATGCTATATATTTTTTTTTTTTATTTGTTAATTTTGTTTCCATTTAAGTGGATTTACCCTTTAAATTAAGGCAAGAAATGTATGAGCTACTGGCTGACTGAGACTGCATAGATATCACAAACCAGAAACATGGTAAAAGCAACATAAAGAATATTTTTCACTTTACACCTGCCCTATAAGTAAGCAATATCCATATACCTAAAAAAAGGGAGGTGGTCTCATCTAGTATAAATGAGTCCTAGAGGGCCCTTTCTCAATTGCACAGCCTGCACAAATACTATGTCTGCCCTTGAGAAGTACAGGGTTAGCAGCATTGGATGACAATCTTACAGGTTCTTGGGGTTTTGCAGATTATGAACTTTTTACAGTTTACTTTCATCTTGCAGTTCTGCATTCCATCTAGTCCCTTTGTGGCTTTGCTCAGGTGTTCACTGCATCTATGGAGGGAGCCATGGTTGTCAGAAAAGCTGGACTTCAAACATGTCTCCCTTTGTTCATCTCTATTACATAGTGGAAAAATAAGACTAGTAGTTTACATATGCTTGCACAGGAAATGACAAGCCTAACAGATATGTTCTGTACTTGCTGAAAATGATTTTAGCTTGAAATAAAAATAATGCAGCCACTTTGACAAAGGAGAGGTAAGCTGCAATGCACTGATTTTTGTTTTTGGAAGAAGGTTAATATATTCTTTAAGAATTCCACCCTGTGGTTGGTTGACATGACAAGGACATGTTAGCATTTGCTGTGTGGTGTGTTATATCACTTTTATAACCTGGAGAGGGGGAGGTCAAGTCATAGTTTCATAGGTTATAAAGTTGCAAAAAGACACAGGTTCATTAAGTTCAACCTTTGTGTCTGTAAGTTTATGTGCTTTTTATTTTTTAAATAATTTTTATAGACCTGTGTATTTTTTTTAATTTGGTGCCCTTCACTGAACTGTTTCTAATTTAACAACATTTTTCCTGGGGATTGGAGACCAAAACTAAATTGCATATTGAAGATGAGGGCAAATCAGTGTTTTGTAATGTAGTAGAATTATTATAACAGCTGGAGGGCCATAGTTTGGACACCCCTGAGCTAAGGACTTATGGGTGTCTATTTTTGAACTTTGAGACAAGGCAAATTCGCTTTGCAATGGGATTTTCCCTTAGTTTAGAAAATGTGTTTAATATTCTCTTTACAAATAATATCCATTTACATGGAAGGAAAAAAGACTAAAAAAGACTAAAAAAAAACAAAACAACAACAATATTTTGCTTGCAAATGATTGGATAATGGACGTTAGCAGAATTCCCCCTCATACATTAAGCCAACTGCTTAGTAAATAAACCATAAAGAGTTCATGTAATTAATTCTGTGCAAAATAACCCTTACAGTAAAGAGTGTTCAAAAGTCGATTACAGTGGTGTTGAAATGTATCACTTCTTAAGCCCCATAAAAATTTCTTGGTCTAAAGCTTATGTAAATACTTCAATAGTGAAACGAGGTCAACACAGGCTGCAGATAGATTAAGACTGCAGAGATGGTCATGACCACTGGAGAAGCAGCAAAGGCACTCTATTCACCCCCTTTTTCTCACCACTACCTTTAGAACACAGCTCAATTTAATGCTGGCCATACACTATGAGATTTTCTTGGTCCATCCTTGCTATAGAGCGCAGATAGACAAATCCCCCTATTGGACCTTTGGAGGCAGTTGAAGAGATAATTTTGCACCTCGCTCTCTCATTTTTTTAATTAAAGAATGTTGGCCAGGAGAGGGGTCAACGGGGCCACCCACTAAGCAAATTTCTGATTATTTGAAATGGCATTCAAACAGTGTATGGCCATCCTAAGACATATCTAACAAAACCATCATAATGCCCATTAAAACTTTCCAGTTAAAGTACCTTGGGGAGGACCCAGGCAGATAAGAGAATGCCACAGAACCATTAAACTCTATTAGGAGAATGTTGCAAAACTCAAAAAAACAAACAAATCAAAGTCTTCTAATGGAGTCATTTTGTAAAAAACTGTACAATACACATGTGCGAATCTGATTAAATATTGGATAAAAATATAGGTGCATTTAAAAATTAAAGGGGCACTGAACTCTGGTATAATAAAAAATATATATTCATGTATGTATACTTAACTCAAAAGTACTTTCTCCTGCTTTCAACCTCCTCCAGGCCTCCAAATTCCTTTTTCTTTGCTGCTGTATCCAAACTTCCTGTTATGGGGTGACTATATTTGTTCTCCATGGTCCCCACTATATGTGGGAATGTAGCCTTGCTCACTCCCAAGATGAACCAGGAACTACATACCTCATTACTTTCTGAGATAGGAATGAGGGACACCTATTAACAAAAGTATAAAGGAATAGGACACGCCACAAGTTCTTTTTTTCCCACTACTATTCCTTTATATTGGCTTTTGAAATTTACAAGTGCAGCAATTTAGAAAGTGGTACTGGCATTTAGCACTGGGAAACACTTTTTGCTAGATAAGTAATGCATTTTATATACAACTACATAGATCTGACCAAAATGAGGGACAAATAAGGAGTAAAGAAGGACAGAAGAACTTTGTTCTGAATAAGGGAGAGTCCCTCAAAATCAGGGACAGTTGGGAGGTATGGATGGACTATGGAATTTATAGGGGTGGATTTACTAAAGGCAAATAGACTGTGCACTTTGCAAGTACAGTTGCACTCATTTTCCCCAGAGCTTAGAAAATGTGGTAAAGCTCTGCTGATTTCTATCATCCAATGTGCAAGCAAAAATGTTGTTTTGTTTAATTTTCCTGGCACCTGATTGGCTATTCTTTACAAAGTGAAACTTTACCACAATCTCTAAGTTCTGAGTATAATGAGCGCAACTGCACTTGCAGAGTGCAACTGCACTTCCAAACTGCACAGTCTATTTGCTTTAGTAAATTTACCCCAGTGTTGGTAACTCTAGAGGGTACCAAGACTAGTGCATATTGAAAAGATTGTCCTTGGAGATCCCATACTTCTGACGTCAGGGGAGCAGTGCTCCTAGTAAGTAACCAAATACAGCAATCCAAGACATTAAAGTCTAGGGCACTCAGGGCATATCATTCTTCATGAATCATTCATACATTCCAAAAGCTAAAAACAGTAAAGACACATCTATCTGATGAATGTTTCTTGTGCAAAGCACATGCTGTGAGTGCCCTGGACTTTGTTTTCTTGGATTGCTGATACACCAGATTGGACTACTATGCAAACAAATGACTCTTTACAGGACAAATTCCAGACAAACTTTCCTTTCCTTTCCCCTTTCCCCTTTCCTTTCCTTTCCTTTCCTTTCCTTTCCTTTCCTTTCCTTTCCTTTCCTTTCCTTTCCTTTCCTTTCCTTTCCTTTCCTTTCTCCTTTCCTTTCTCCTTTCCTTTCCTTTCTCCTTTCCTTTCTCCTTTCCTTTCTCCTTTCCTTTCTCCTTTCCTTTCTCATTTCCTTTCTCCTTTCCTTTCCTTTCCTTTCTCCTTTCCTTTCCTTTCTCCTTTCCTTTCTCCTTTCCTTTTCTCCTTTTCTTTCTCCTTTCCTTTCCTTTCCTTTCCTTTCTCATTTCCTTTCTCCTTTCCTTTCTCCTTTCCTTTCCTTTCTCCTTTCTTTTCCTTTCCTTTCCTTTCCTTTCCTCTCCTTTCCTTTCCTTTGTGCTTTCCCTTCCTTTCCTTTCTCATTTCCTTTCCTTTCTCCTTTCCTTTCCTTTCTCATTTCCTTTCTCATTTCCTTTATCCTTTCCTTTCTCCTTTCCTTTCTCATTTCCTTTCTCCTTTCCTTTCCTTTCCTTTCCTTTCCTTTCCTTTCCTTTCCTTTCCTTTCCTTTCCTTTCCTTTCCTTTCCTTTCCTTTCCTTTCCCTTCCTTTCCTTTCCTTTCCTTTCCTTTCCTTTCCTTTCCTTTCCTTTCCTTTCTCCTTTCCTTTCTCCTTTCCTTTCCTTTCTCCTTTCCTTTCTCCTTTCCTTTCTCATTTCCTTTCTCATTTCCTTTCTCCTTTCCTTTCCTTTCTCCTTTCCTTTCCTTTCTCCTTTCCTTTCTCCTTTCCTTTTCTCCTTTTCTTTCTCCTTTCCTTTCCTTTCCTTTCTCCTTTCCTTTCTCATTTCCTTTCTCCTTTCCTTTCTCCTTTCCTTTCCTTTCTCCTTTCTTTTCCTTTCCTTTCCTTTCCTTTCCTTTCCTTTCCTTTCCTCTCCTTTCCTTTCCTTTGTGCTTTCCCTTCCTTTCCTTTCTCATTTCCTTTCCTTTCTCCTTTCCTTTCCTTTCTCATTTCCTTTCTCATTTCCTTTATCCTTTCCTTTCTCCTTTCCTTTCCTTTCTCATTTCCTTTCTCCTTTCCTTTCCTTTCCTTTCCTTTCCTTTCCTTTCCTTTCCTTTCCTTTCCTTTCCTTTCCTTTCCCTTCCTTTCCTTTCCTTTCCTTTCCTTTCCTTTCCTTTCCTTTCCTTTCCTTTGTGCTTTCCTTTCCTTTCTCCTTTCCTTTCTCCTTTCCTTTCTCCTTTCTCCTTTCTCCTTTCTCCTTTCTCCTTTCTCCTTTCTCCTTTCTCCTTTCTCCTTTCTTCTTTTCTCCTTTCTCCTTTCCTTTCTACTTTCCTTTCTCCTTTCCTTTCCTTTCTCATTTCCTCTGAATGCTCTAAATCCCAAATAAATGAATCTTAGCCCCTTTGAGGGCTACCATATTGAAAACAGAAATAAACTCTCTCTCAAAAAAAATATATATTTTTTTTTAATCCTTATTCTGCAGTAGTAAATAAATAGTACAATATATTCAGCATTAGTACTAGCATTAGTAAATAGATAGTACAATATATTATAATTACTTGTTTCAACCATTTTGTTTACAATGGCTTTTAGTTCGCCTAGTCAGCCTAGGTCAAAATGATGTCCTGTATCCCAGGAGTCTTCATGGGCATTTTTTTCCTTTCATCTGAAGGAGGGAAGGAGAGACTTTCTAACCTAAGCACACACACACACGCCTGTCTGCATGCCTGAGCTAAAGACAGATGAATTCCAGGAAGTAAATGCTACATGAATCATCTTCTGTTACTCAATATGGCCACAGATAGAAATGCTAGGGGGTGTTTTGCAAAGTTATTTCTTGACAATATAAAAGATTGAGATATGGATGAGTGAGTTTGCTCTGAATATTAAAAATAAATACATTGCGGTTTTAGTTTGTGGTGTTCAGATACAGTTTAAATCTGCTTTAAAGTGGCTGTAAGCCTAAAAAAACATGCTTCTGTCCCTTTAAGGCACAATATATAGCACAGTGCTTTTGCCATGTCAATTATCCCTTTCTATGTTGTACAATACATGGCTGATCCTGCCAGTTCCTGTCTTCCCCTGTTTAAACTGACCACCTTCATCATGGCTACTCATCCATGATAGCGTGGTAAGAGTACGTGCCTACATCATCCCGTCTCTGCATCTCCTCCTCTCCCCTCTCTTCCCTCTACTTAGAACCTCCAAACATTTTATATATATATATATATATATATATATATATATATATTTTTTTTTTTTAGCAGAAAACCTGTAGAATAAAATGGTGGGTGTTGCACTTTTTTATGTACCACAGTATTTGCGCTGAGGTTTTTTTAAAAAAAAGATTTCATCCAAAACTTTTTTATACTGGCTCTAACTTTTTTTGATCCACTTTATTGCTTTCACAAGGGATGAACAATCAACAGACCGATCCTTCCTTTGACCAATCCTTCCATTCAATGATCAACCAATCTTTCCTTACTTTGATCCTTTCTGCGATCAACCAGCCAATCCTTATTGTGATCGACTAATTGACTAATCCTTCCTTTCATCAATCCTTCCATTGATCAATTGACCAATCTGTCCTTCGATCGATTAATTCTTAATTCAATTGACCCTTTCTTCCGACGTCACCGAAGAGGACGCAGAAGAGGACGTGCTGGCTTCAGCTGCCCACACCTGAGATGGCAGCGCTGTAGAAGAAATTTTCAAGGTAAGTATTTCTTCTAAAAGGTAAGTGCGACCCGGGACAGTTCAGAGGCTATCCATTGTGGAATGTACTAGCCCTGACTGTCCCGGGGGGATTTTTATCGAAATTTCACCCCAGAGGCCGGAACTGCACTTTAAGGGGCCATTCACAACTAAACGGACAGCTGCTGCACAGTAAACCACAGTGATTTATTCATCTCTTGAAATTGTTCTTCTACACCAAAATACCCCCTAATAATAAACAGGATGAGATAAAGACTCATATGCTCGGACAGCCACAGTACCCAAGTATTCAAACGTCCAATCAAAGAGAAAAAAATCCAGCAAAAAAATAAAACATATACGGTTTTATTAGATCCATCCATTAAAAGGAATTAATACCTGTAATTATTGACGTATTTCAGCATCTTACATAGGCCTTAGTCATAATATTTATGACTAGGATACAGGGAGAGGGTGTGTATGGGGTGATATATATCCAGTGTGTCATGCTGTCCCCCTAAAAAATAGGTATCAAGGAAAATTAGGTCCCCAATTGGGTTTATTACAGCATGCACACAAAAAAGTGAGAAAAGAGTATTATAAAATTCAAAAGTTTATTTTGTACATAACAATATTAAAAGCACAGAAAAAAATGCAAGAAAGGGAAACTGGGTATAAGGTTACTCCAGGTCCCATAAAATGCATACAGACTTTGACATTGGACAATTCATGTAATTATCTTGTGCCATGATACATTTACCAAATCAACAATGCGGCATGTGTGGCCTATAGCTGATGATTCGGAACCTTATAACCAGTTTCCCTTTTTGCATTTTTTTTGTGTTTTTAATATTGTTATGTAAAAAATAAACTTTTGAATTCTATAATACTCTTTTCTCACGTTTTTGTGTGCATGCTGTAATAAACCCCAATTGGGGACCTAATTTTCCTTGATACCTAATATTTATGACTAAGACCTATGAAAGAGGCTGAAAGGCGTCAATAGTTACAGGTATCGATTCCTGTTAATGGATGGATCTAATAAGATTGTATATGTTTTATTTTTAAGACATCGTGGTGTCAGATTTTTCTCTCTTTCATTGGACAGTGATTTATTATCTGGCAGCTGTCCATTCTGCATGCAGTGAACCAGCAGTAGGGGCTGGTGTGGCGCATGATTCAGTGCATTACACAGCTCCCTTTTTTTTTTTACTCTCAACTTTATTAGAAGTATACAACAGTGAGACTTCATTCATGTCACTGTACAGCAGCGTGGTGTGTGATCCTGTCCAGTGCACTGCAATGAAATGCAGTTTATCACAGATCACTGCAGTGCAGCTCTGGGCTGCGCTTCAGTGTGAATAGGATACACAGAAAACACTATGGAATTGATTTAATAAAGGCAAATCCACTGTGCACTGCAAGTTCCCCTGGAAGTGAACTTGGAAGTGCAGTCGCTGTAGATCCTATCAGTGGTTATGAACCCCAGTGTTTATTGTGTGTCCTAGCGGTGACTGGCGTTTTACAGTGCACAAAAATTCCAGTCACCACACTAGTGTGAATTAGCCCTAAAATTATTTTACATTCCTGTCTGTGCATAGCAATGGATATCACAAACATTTGTAAAGCTCAGAATTGCTGCAGTAAATGCTGTGAATGGTACATGTTTATGTTAAAACAAATGGTGTCTACCATTTAAGTTCAGATAGTTGTACCAAGAACTAGAAATTTTCAGTGATTACCTTTAATGTGCACCTTGCTCTTTCCAAGAAAGAACAAATAGGCCACATACTATCAGCCACTTTATGCTAAGATCTCAAAGGATCATATAAGCACTCAGGTCAGTGCTTCCTTCTGACAGTTTGATCGATAGAGTTTTATCAAATTCATCAATGCTATCACTGGGCTTTGCTCAGATAAATGCATCATGTTTGGTTCCTTTCCAATGTGCATTCTCATGGGCTAGAACAAACCTGCTTGGAATGACAGCTTATCTTTATTACCTACCTATACCAACAGACAGTTGGTTTCTATCACTGCAATAAAGTTAGCTATAGTGGCGACAATAAAAGTTGAATCATAGATTACATTATTTTAGATGAGTTTGTGCTCAAAAATGATTGTTGGATGCAACAAAGATTGATTTGGCTGAATATCCACCAAAACTGATTGTTCTCTTAGGAAAAGTATCTTATATTGAAGGAACCACTCATGTGGTGCAATTGAGTTGTGAAACATGCTGGTTGTGTTGAAACGATTGTCATATCCATCAATTGTATTGTTATGTGTTTGGCCAGCATGTGCGTCATGGGTGTTGATTGCCCTTAGCAGAGTCTGCTCAAGAAGTGTGTAAATTGTGGTATGGATGATCAATCAATCAATTAGAAAATCAATTAATTATCCATTGAACAAAGGAATCAATCAGTCATCAGCCTGGCCAGATTAATAGACATTATGTCCATTCAGTTGATAATATCCTAAATGTTTTGGATATTGAAACAAAGGTACTCATGCCACAAAAATTATACACTTGCAATAAAATTATAAGATTGAACCACACCACTGGCCTACTGGACTGCTTTGAAACAGATGGTTAACAGATTTTGTGATTATAAAATGTAGTTGTATACTATTTATACAATTTTACAGTGTCAAATTCAGGTATTTATTGTGGTTCCAAAGCCTTATTTTTTTTTTTACCTTAATGCATTCTATGTATTAGGGTAAACAATCTTTTGTGATGCTTGTGTGTCCCCAGCCCCCTCCCCCCCCCACATACTTAACTACTAACCTAAGCCCCATCTCGATCCAGCATTGTGCACGAGAGCAGCAGCTCTCCTGGCTCTGTCACTCCTCAATGGACAGATTGATAGCACCGAGAGCAATTGACTCCTGCTGCTGTCAATTAAACTCTCTGATGGAGATCGGGGTGGGACTGAGCCACCCTGTCTGTGTAAATGTTTGTTATTTTAAAGGGAAAAAGAAATAGAAGCTTAAATGTTACTTTAGCCACTCTTGGGCCTGCTATGTATGCCAAAAACAATTGCCGAAGCACACAGGAGGTACCCAGCATGCTCTATCCCTACCCCCACTGATGCTCCTGCGACCATTTTTACCAGCAATTCTTGCTGTGTAAATTATTGCAATTCTTGCTGTGTAAATATAGCAGCCAGCTGTAGCCACTGCTGTCAAAATGAATCTTCTGATGAGTGTTTATAAGCACTATTCAGACTTTGGATTCATAGATGCAAAACAAAACTTGTTTGCTCTGAAAAAAATCTTAAAGAGTACCTCCACTTTTGTTGAGTAACAACTATTCCCCTGTGGGTGATCAATGTATATAGCATGGATTTTAACAAACTTTGTTGTAGAGTTCTACCTTTTGTTATTCTAAAGAAATAACTGCTTGTTTGTCCATTTGCAAAATAAATATGAATTTCAGTTATTAATTATTATTATAAGCTGCTGTACTAATGCAGAAAATGGCAGGATCGGATCTCTTTAGATGTGATTTCCCTTTGGGAGTATTTGACCAAAAATTACATTTTTGTTCCAGGGGATGCCAAAAATCTGACATCTATCTTAATGCAGAAAATCGGTAAACCAATCACACAAGCAGGAAAATACATTTCTGGGGGGTGCTAGGTGTCAGAATGCCTGCTGATTGCCATATTGCATTATATTTTACAGAAAATGACAGTTATAGACTAAAAAGGAAGGAATGTTTAATAACATTCAATTACTATATGACATGTGTCACAATTGTATGTACTATATTATTTATTTTTTATATTTGCTATTTTTTTTTTTACCCTTTTACCACTTGCCGACTACCCGCTGTAGTATTACTGCGGCAGGGCGGCTTGGCTGTGCTCAGTCACGCTCCCGATGTGTTTGGAATCGGGCCACGGGAGGAGTGGCGGCGATTGCCACTGGCCTCCCGCGATCGTCGGAGAAACTGAGAGAAGACCCGTCTGCTTATGTAAACAAAGCAGGCGGATCCTCTGTCAGACAGGCAGGGAGAGATCAGCAGTTTCAGCTAAGCTAAAACTGCGATCTCTCTGTGCCTATCACAGAACCATCCCCCCCCTCCCACAGTGAGTAAGCACTTTAGGCATACATTTAACCCCTTTGACCAACCCCAGTATTAACCCCTTCCCTGCCAGTGTCATTTATACAGTAACAGTTCATATTACTTAGCACTGATTACTGTATTAGTGTCACTTGTCCTCAAAAAGTGTCAAAAATGTCAGTTATGGGTCCGAGCTATCCGCTGCAATGGCGCAGTCCCTCTAAAAATCGATGATCGCTGACATTACTAATAAAATAAATAAATAAATAAATAAATAAAAAGTCAAAAAATCGATCCCGCCGTTTTTAAACCCAAAAATAACTTTTTGGATTCTTTTTTACCAAAAATATGTAGCAGAATACAAATTGGCCTAAGCTGATAAAAAATGTAACTTTTAAATTTTTTTTATTGGGAATGTTTTATAGCAGAAAGTAAAAAATATGGCGTTTTTTTCAAAATTGTCGCTCTTTTTTTGTTTATAACGCAAAATCTAAAAACCGCAGAGGTAATCAGATGCCACCAAAAGAAAGCTCTATTTGTAAGGAAAAGAAAGGACATCAATTGTATTTGGGTACCGCTTTGCATGACCGCGCAATTTTCCGTTAAAATAACGCAGTGCCGAATCACCAAAAATGGCCTGGTCAATAAGGGGGGTAAAACCTTCCGGGGCTGAAGTGGTTAAGTAACGACAAAGCTGTTGCCAAATAAGTAGTCTCTTACCAGAAATTAAAAAATTGCTCCGGTTCATAAGCAGAGTACAGTTGTATGAATAAAATTCCAAATGTAAACAAATAAATGATATTCCTGAGGTATAATATAACACAAATTAATCAAATGTTTGACTTATTATTTGAACAGAGGCATACTCTCTCATATTAAGTTAGGTGAACTAGTAAGACTGCCAGAGAAACTGTATTAAAATGTACTTACCAAACACAGATTTTACCTACTAAATTGTCACATTAGAACTGAGTACCTCGCTATCTATTTCCACTTCACTAATAAAAAAAAAAAGAATCTGACAGACCTATATCAGAAAATTGCACAATAGTAATGAGTAGAATCACTTTGAAGGTATAGATCTATAAACATGTTAAGCTGTGGATGGGGTACATTACAGTACCAGAAAAGTAATTAACCATAGAACATTTAACCAACTTACAAAATGAAAGCATCAATCAAAAATGTAATAAATGTTCAAATATAATGGCTCCTATTAACATGCCTGTGCCGGAACTATGTTTAAATACATGTCCATTTAAGTCATATAGTATGAAGATTATGCCCTACTAAAGTGATTAATGTAGTCTGCACATTTTTATAATGGGACTCATGTACTTTTGTCCTCTGATTTTAACCCTGTTCTTAAACAAAAACTAACAGTCTAATATATAAAACATCCTTTTATACACTATGTATTTCTTCAAAAAACACTAAATAATTTTGTAATTTATTTCAGTTAGTATAGATTTCAGTTAGTAAATTAAAACTGTCACATCTCCCCAGCTGGTAAAAATTTCTCTTGTAAATAATTTGGAATACACCAGTGACCCTAGATTAACTTGGTCTTCTTTTTCGCTGCTATAACTTTCTACAGAACTGGGACAAACTCCTCAGTATAATCATTTTCATATGATGCAGAAATTATTATTTTATAGTCTAGAACAGGACCACATTTACAGAAGCTCCTTATTAGGGGTGTGAGACTCACCTTCCTCAATAATATTTATTATAATGAACAGATTTTTTATCATGGACATTTTGGGGGTTCCCTTTATTTGTAAGTTATGTCTTCCAGGATCATTGTTACATAGGGTTTTCAAAGTTACAAGGAGGATCAACCTCAGTGTGTTGAAATGTCTTGCACCCTACATGGCCCTTATGATTTATGTAAGTATTTACAACTGAAGCCATTGTTTTTTTATGTATGATTTTAACAACAGGTTTTAAATTAAAGCATTATTAAACCAAAAATATAATCAGTCGCAGCTTACCAATCATTAGATGTGATGGCTGAATTAGTCTTCTCTTTAGGTTGTTTTCCCCCAGTTTTCACCTGATGATCTGGCCAGTAACATACCTCCTGTATTAGAGTCTCTACACTCTGGATGAATGAGCACAGGGGGGAGATTTGGACAGCATCAATGTCAGTCTGGATGGAGGGGAGTGTTTTACGTAATTTACTAGCAGTTTTATACACACTAACAAATTAAAGCCAAACTCCAGCTAACACGTTAGAAGCCATTACAGCACATAGTTTTATTCCTTTTGAGATAAAAGTTTTACGTAACTAAATAAAAGTTGACCACTGTAAGCACCCCTGTCAGAGGTAAATGGTTTGTCTCCTCCATGTAACAGATACATCTGCAGGAGAGCTTGTTCTGTTGAAAAAAAATAAAATGAAGTAAAACAGACCTGCCCTTTAGATCACTAGATGAAAATAGAAGAAAGAAAGGCTAAAAAAGAAAATGAATGCAGCCATCATATCTAAGAATTGGTATCGTGCAATATAAGACATGTTTGCTTTTGGGTTTAAAATCGCTTTAAGTTCCTTTAGTAAACTAGGAAAACTGAATGCTAATACATTTTGTCTTTCAGTGTCCCTGAGGGACAAGCCTACAGATATGCTATATTGCCAGAAGGATATGAACACCACTACCAATTGTTGAAATAATGGGTGCAAATCTAGGTCCAGAAAGACATGTTCTAAAGAGATTGGTATAAAGCAAATTGAGTGGTATGCACAGAGACTTAGAAATTGATTTGAAAGCAATTCTCTTCCCACAACAGTACCTATGAAAGATACACTATATTACCTGCCTTTACACGTACATGAAATTTAATAGCATCCCAGTCTTAGTTAGAAGGCTGGATTCAGTTGGATTTGCACAGAATTCCTTCAACAAGGTATGTTTGTTGAAACTGAAAAAAAGCCTTTCAATATTACTTTGGTATATGGACAACATACACCATATTACCAAAAGAATTGGGATGCCTGCCTTTACACACACATTAACTCTAATGACACCCCAATCTTAGTCTGTAGGGTTCAATATTGAGTTGGCCCACCCTTTACAGCTATAACAGCTTCAACTCTTCTGGAAAGGCTGTCTACCAGTCCTTAATATAGGAATGTTGCCACTCTCTCTTGCTTGCTCCTGAGATGGACTATGGATTATGGGATTTGTGGTGTGCATAGAGCAGAGCACATGATGGCAGTTATTGTACACTCTTTATTCCCAACAAGCAGAGATGAACGGGTTCTATTCAGGAGCTCATGCAGGACATTACAAGAAGTTAAAAAAAACATTTCACAAAGTATAGATTGCAGGGCCATCAAGTAGTGGGTGTGGGTAGATTATTTTTGGAGAATAGGAATCTTGTTTAGTGTCACTTTATATGCTTGCAATGAGATAGGAGCACCGCTCTTTAACCACTTAAGCCCCAGAGGATTTGGCTTCTCAAAGACCAGGGCCTATTTAGCGATTCGGCACTGCATGACTTTAACAGACAATTGCGCGGCTGTGCAGCGCTGTACCCAAATTAAATTGATGTCCTTTTTTCCCACAAACAGAGCTTTCTTTTGGTAGTATTTGATCACCTGTGTGATTTTTACTTTTTGCACTATAAACAAAAAAAGAGAGACAATTTTGAAAAAATAACAATATTTTTCAAATTTTTTTATATGAAATTCCCCAAAAAATTAAAAATCTAAATTTTTTAACATTTTAGGCCAACTTGTTTTCTGCTTCATATGTTTGGTAAAAAAAATCACAATAAGCGTATTTTGATTGGTTTGCGCAAAAGTTATTGCGTCTACTAACTACGGGAACGATTTATGTCATTTTTATTGTTTTTTTTTTTTACTAGTAATGGCGGCGATCTGCGATTTCTTTTTGCAGGACTGCGACATTGCGGCGGACAGATCGGACCCTTGACTGACATTTTTGACACCTTTGGGGGTACCAGTGACATTACTACAGTAATCAGTGCTATAAATATGCACTGTTACTGTAAAAATGACACTGGCAAGGAAGGGGTTAACTTTATTGGTGATCAGTGGGTTAAATGTATCCCTAGGGGCGTGATTCTAACTGTGGGGGGCATGGCTTGTAATGTAACCACAGAGACATACGATCCTACATATTAGGATCGTATGATCTCTGCACTTACACCAGGGAGAATGACAGGCGGCTTTGTTTACATTAGCCGCCTGCCTTTCTCCCTCTCCAGCGGGAGATCGCGAGTGACCGGCGGACATCGGAGCCACCGGTCACTCGCGCGGGGATGTTAGTGAACAAACGGGGGTGGGAGCGCGCCTCCGGCGGCGCTCGCTCGCCCCCTAGAGGCTCTTGGGCGAGCGACGTAGCCCTATGTCGTTTTGCCTGTAGGGGTCTGACTGCCACAGTAAAAAGTCGTGCAGCGGTCGGCAAACATTTAACCCTTACATTGGCATGCATTTGACATATCTCTTTTGAGTACCAATAATGGTGCCAAAAATCAATGGCAGCACACCAAAATGGTGTGCAATGGGAATATAAAATCAATAAAATACCTGAGCTCACAAATGCTCTTTATGGCTGAATATGCTACAGAGGCAATCCAAAATCTTATGCAAAACCTTCCCTGAAGTGTGAAGACTGTCATAGCCACAAAGGCTTTTGGGGGGACTTTAAATGAATGCCTATAGTTTTGACATAGAAGATCAAATAGGTGTGAAAGTCAATAGTCCATAAACTTTTTCTCCATATAGGATAACTGTTTTTTCCCCTTTCAGGTACTATGGTTCATTGTATCACAAGCAGAATTTAGATTGTTGAACGAAGGGTATGGGATGTGGGGAGCCCACACCTATATCAACGTGTAAATGTACATACTTACTCCTCTTTAGAAAACTGCAACAAAAAAATTGGGAGGATGGTGAGGAATGAAATCACTCTACACTAAAGAGGATTTTAAAAACATATGAAAATGATTTAATATACATAAGAAGCTAGCTTAATAGCAGTTTGCTAGCAGTCCACATCATCGCTAACGGTCCACATCATTAATGTGTCTCTAATAAAGTAATAACTTTTCAACCCACACAGAAAATTAATGAATGAATACTGAATATAGCATATTGCATTTAGATTAAATAACCCATTACATTTTAATTTAAAGTTTGATATGGGAATGATGCTGCTAAATCTTCGCTTACAATCTGCGCACTACCTGCAGGCCCCTAGACTTTGTTGTTTGAATTGAAGTAGACCTCCTCAAGGAAGTCTAGGGAGTGAGTACTTCAATACAAATAATGCAGATCAGAGTGTTGGGAACATGAGCTAGCATAAACTACCTTTGGTCTTTAATTACACGCTGCTTTCCTCAGATATTTCACAATGTTATCATTTCACACTGTCATTCTTACCTGCATACAGTATATCAGGCAGCACACACATAAACTTGGCACTTGCATTAACAGCATTTTGTCTGCTTCTGCATTCTTTTCTTATACAAGCCAGTGTGGGTATCAAATCAGCTCAAAACATCTCTTATCACAGCCTTGAAGCAATTTATAATTTGCTTAATGCAACTCAGAAGCAGCCAGAAGCAACTGGTTCATAAGCACCAGAGAAGCAAGTCAAAAATAGGTCAAAGCAACTCAGAAAAAGACAAATATCACAAAAACATAATTACATTTGAATTGCTTCTGAGTCTAAGACCTGTATACACAAGCCTTAACTTGCATACAGTATCTCACAAAATTGAGTACACCCCTCACATTTTTGTAAATATTTTATTATATCTTCTCATGTGACAACACTGAAGAAATGACACTTTGCTACAATGTAAAGTAGTGAGTGTACAGCTTGTATAACAGTGTAAATTTGCTGTCCCCTCAAAATAACTCAACACACAGCCATTAATGTCTAAACCGCTAGAAACAAAAGAAAGTGAGTACACCCCTAAGTGAAAATTTCAAAATTGGGTCCATAGTGATGAGCCGAACACCCCCCTAGCGAACATGCAAACTCCATTAAAGTCTATGGAACACGAACATGAAAAATCAAAAGTCCTAATTTTTTAAGGCTTAAATGCAAGTTATTGGCCCAAAAAAGTGTATGGAGACCTGGGTACTGCCCTGGGGGACATGAATCAATGCAATGTTTTTTTTTAAAATGATCATTTTTACAGGAGCAGTGTTTTCAATAATGCTTAAAGTGAAACAATAAAAATTAAAAATGTATTTTAAACATCGTGCCTGGGTGTCCCCCTTAATGTGCCTGTAAAATGGTTCATTTTTGCGATGTATGTAGCCTGCTGCAGCAATACTGACGTTTCTAAAGGAAAAATGTCATTTAAACTTGCTGGTGGCTGTAATGTTTTGTCGGCTCCCGGCAATACAGATAATACAATTTAAAAAAATGCCATGGGGTCCCCCCCAGTCCATACCAGGCCCCTCGGCACCAACATTTAAAAAAAATGGTGTGGTGTTCCCCCTAAAATCCATACCAGACCCTTTTCTGAGCACACAGCCTGAACCATACCAGGCCACATGCCCTCAACATGGGTGGGGGATGGGAGATTTGGGGCAGAGGGGCTCTGAACCCACAACCTCTCAATTGCAAGCCTGGTATTCTACCACCTACCCCACCATCAACCCTGCCTAACTAACTAACTTCTAACTTCTATCTCGCCCTACACACAGTGCACGGCAGCCGCCCCTGAGCCATGATTGGCTAAAGGCACCTGTCTTTGGCCAATCATGACAAGATGATTTAATTGGCCAAAGCATGGAGGTCAGAGTCCATGCTTTGGCCAACCACATAATCCACTGCCAGTGCGCAGTGCATTTTGGATTCGGGAACTCGAAGTTCCCGCGAAGAAGTCCATTTGTTGGCATTTGGCAAATGGATAGACGGGCGAACGGGCTGTGTTCAAGTGGAACTTAGGTTTGACTCGAACACGAAGTTCATCCCTACTCTTGAACATCGCAAAAGTTTTGAGCCGACTGCACACTAGTCTCTGCTTTGGTAATAGAGAATAAGGAGGATGAGGATGGTTTAGTAAGCCAGTTCACCACCCCGTCTGCATGCTGTGGCTGGATTGCACGGGCAACATCACTAAACAGAGGAAATGGTGCCCTGCCTGAAGACAGACTTCGTCCACCTTTGCCTGTGGACACAGATGCTGCTGGCCTCCTCACAGTGCCATGGGAACATCTGCCTCTCCTTGTTGGCCTCCTAGACATGATGGGGAAGGGGGCTTATTTCCAAAATCTGATAGAGACAAGAAAATATATACTTGGGTGCACTTTAATCAATAAAAAATTGTAAGATTCCGGTACCTCCGGTACCCTTAATCACCACTTTCCTCTGTAATGCGTCCCACCTTTCTCTTCAGGTGGTATGCATATACCTTTAAGAACGATGATGTCACTGCTGAGCGCCGCAGAGCGGCTATTTCAACCGCCGGCGGTCTCACTCACATTGTTCGTTCA
Source organism: Pelophylax lessonae (assembly GCF_965119305.1). Classification (NCBI taxonomy): domain Eukaryota; kingdom Metazoa; phylum Chordata; class Amphibia; order Anura; family Ranidae; genus Pelophylax; species Pelophylax lessonae. Next base: position 155,451,909 of record NC_138770.1, on the reverse strand, counting down.
ACCTGCCTTGATATCCACGTGCTTTCAAGCCTGTCTCTCAATCGGAACCTCCAGCTATTCCCTTTACCTGGAGCAGACCGGAACCTCGCTACTGATCCCTGTATCTCGCTACCGGACCATTCCTCATCTACTGGACTTCTCTAAACTACTAACATTACAAGTGATAAGTACCCCGCAGGGGAACCCTCCATAACCTTATTGCACTATCTACCTATGCACATTAAGGACTATTACTACCTATCCATACTATCCTATCATCTGCACTGTTACATAGATTGCTAGCTCTTGAGCCTACTACCATCTATCATCTGCACTGCTGCATAGATTGCTAGCTCTCCTGTCTACTACTATCTATCCTTGCACTGGGTTACTCTATCCTGTATTTGTCATCTGCTGTCCTCACCACCTATTAGCATACTCGATACTAACCTATCTGCATTCCTAAATACCATCTTGAACTCTCCTATACAAACCTATCAAGTGATTACCATCCTTGTCACTGTTCACACCTGTCCCTTCAGCACATCACCTTCATACTATCATATACATCCTATCACTCCAGGAACATCTCATTGAGTGTGTATATATCTGTATGTTGAAGCTGACAGGCCCACGGTGATGAGTCCTGGAGAGTTGGATTTGGTATTCAACACATCTCTACATGACTATTGAGTGGAGTTTTGCAGCTGCAAATCCAGCCTATACTAAAAACGCAGGAGCGTTACAAAAATAGGGTTTGGTGCATTTTAACTTGGGTACTCACTATACAGACACACTCCACTGACACACTACAATAAACTGCAGTAAAAGTTCACTGATGCACTTTATATACTGCAGTAAAAATACACTGACGTGCTTCAATATACTGCAGTAAAAGTGCACTAACGCAATTTAATATAATGCAGTAAAACTAGTACACTAACGCCCTTCAATAAACTGCCTTAATAGTCCACTAACACACTTCAATATACTGCCATAAAAGTACCCTAACACAGTGGTCCTCAACTCCGGTCCTCAGGGCCCACTAACAGGCCAGATTTTTAATATTACCTTGGGGAGATGCAGACTAGAGTACTGCAATCACTGAGCAGCAAATGATATCACCTGGGATGTATTTCAGTTATCTTGCAAATCTGGCCTGTTAGTGGGCCCTGTAGGCCAGGGTTGAGGACCACTGCCCTAACACACTTCAATATACTGAAGTAAACATGCACTAATGCACTTCAATATACTGCCATAAATTTGCACTAATGCACTTCAATATACTGCCATAAACGTGCACGAATGCACTTCAACATATTGCAGTAAGCGTGCACTAACATAGTTCAATAAACTACAGTAAACATGCATTAACACACTTCAATATACTGCAGTAAACTTACATTACCGCACTTCAATTTACTGCAGTAAACGTGCACTAACGCACTTCAATATACTGCAGTAAAACTGCCCTGACACTCTGCACTGACACACTTCAATATACTGCGGGTAACCTGCACTGAAACACTAAACTGACACTACAGTAAAAATGAACGGTTGCGCTACACTCACTCTACACTATCTCTGTGTTCACACTAAAGTATACTGATACCTTACATTCACAATAGAATCACTATAGCACACTAACTCACTAGTAGCAATGTACAGAGCCCTGCTCTATCTACAGTATCTCACAAAAGTGAGTACACCCCTCACATTTTTGTAAATATTTTATTATATCTTTTCTTGTGACAACACTGAAGAAATGACACTTTGCTACAATGTAAAGTAGGGAGAGTACAGCTTGTATAACTGTGTACATTTGCTGTCCCCTCAAAATAAAGTGAGTAAACCCCTAAGTGACAATGTCCAAATTGGATCCAATTAGCCATTTTCCCTCCCCGGTGTCATGTGACTTGTTAGTGTTACAAGGTCTCAGATGTGAATGGGGAGCAGGTATGTTAAACTTGGTGTTATCGCTCTCACTCTCTCATACTGGTCACTGCAAGTTCAACATGGCACCTCATGGCAAATAACTCTCTGAGGATCTGAAAAAATAATTGTTGCTCTACATAAAGATGGCCTAGGCTAAAAGAAGATTGCCAAGACCCTGAAACTGAGCTGCAGCATGGTGGCCAAGACCATAGAGCGGTTTAACAGGACAGGTTCCACTCAGAACAGGCCTCGCCGTGGTCGACCAAAGAGGTTTAGTGTATGTGCTCAGTGTCATATCCAGAGGTTGCCTTTGGGAAATAGATGTATGAGTGCTGCCAGCATTGCTGCAGAGGTTGAAGGGGTGGGGGGTCATCCTGTCAGTGCTCAGACCATACGCCGCACACTGCATCAAATTGGTCTGCCTGGCTTTGGTCCCAGAAGGAAGCCTCTTCTAATGATGATGCTCAAGAAAGCCCACAAACAGTTTGCTGAAGACAAGCAGACTAAGGACATAAATTACTAGAGCCATGTCCTGTGGTCTGATGAGACCAAGATAAACTTATTTGGTTTATATGGTGTCAAGCGTGTGTGGTGGCAACCAGATGACGAGTACAAAGATAAGTGTGTCTTGCCTACAGTCAAGCATGGTGGTAGGAGTGTTGTGGTCTGGGGTTGCATGAGTGCTGCCGGAACTGGGGAGCTACAGTTAATTGAGGGAACCATGAATGCCAACATGTACTGTGAGATACTGAAGCAGAGCATGATCCCCTAACTTCAGAGCCGCAGGGCAGCATTCCAACATGATAACGGCCCAAAACACATCTCCAAGATGACTTCGGCCTTGCTAAAGGAGCTGAGGGTAAAGGTGATGAACTGGCCAAACATGTCTCCAGACCTACACCCTATTGAGCATCTGTGGGGCATCCTCAAATGGAAGGTGGAGGAGTGCAAGGTCTCTAACATCCACCAGCTCTGTGATGTCATCATGGAGGTGTGAAAGAGGACTCCAGGGGCAACCTGTGAAGCTCTGGGGAACTCCATGCCCAAAAGGGTTAAGGCAGTGCTGGAAAATAATGGTGGCAACACAAAATATTGACATAATAAGCAATGAGCCATGATTGGAGAAAGCAATGATGACTGTGCCCAATCATGGCTCATTGCTTATAGACCCACCCCACACTATAAAAGGTTCCTTCCCAGAGCAGATATTTTCAGTGGGATATTGAAGTGGAGATACAGTATCTCACAAAAGTTAGTACACCCCTAACATTTCTGTAAATATTTTATTATATCTTTTCATGAGATAACACTGAAGAAATTACACTTTACTGCAATGTAAAATAGTGAGTGTACAGCTTGTATAATAGTGTAAATTTGCTGTTCCCTCAAAATAACTCAACACACATACAATAATGTCTAAACCGATGGCAACAAAAGTGAGTACACCCCTAAGTGAAAGTGTCCAACTTGGTCCCTGACAGTGTTCTGATTGGGCAAATCCTTCATTGCTTCAGCCAATCAGGACCTCCAATGCACTGTGGTATGCAGTGCATTATGGGGTGCTCACGGGCTGAACAAGTGATTGAATGCCCCAACATTTCGGGTGTTCGCCGAATGGGTGAACAGCCAATGTTTGGCCCAAACTCATGCTTCGGCCAAACCATTCGCAAACACTATGGACTACATAATCATAAAAATGACAGGAATACTTTTCTGATTGTGTTGCATTTTGGTAAAACATACATAGTTACATAGTTTGTGAGGTTGGAAAAAGACATCAGTCCATCCAGTTCAACCTATGATGTGTGTGTGTGTTTGCTGTTAACCGTACATTGAATACCCCTGTATGTTGTGGTCTTTAAGGTGCCCATCTAATAGTTTTTTGAAACTATCGATGCTCCCTGCTGATACGACTTCTTGTGGAAGAGAATTCCACATCCTTACTGCTCTGACAGTGAAGAACCCCTTACGTATCTTAAGGTTAAACCGTTTTTCCTCTAAATTAGTGAGTGGCCACGTGTCTTATTGTATTCCCTTTCTCTAAAAAATGTATTCCTTATGCTAGGGTCATCACCAGTACAGTATTTGTACATTGATATCATATCCCCCTCAATCGTCTCTTCTTCAGAGAGAATAAGTTCAGTGCTCGTAGTCTTTCCTCATAGCCCATGCCCTCCATTCCCCTAATTATTTTTGTTGCCCTTCTCTGGACTCTCTCCAGTTCCAGCACATCCTTCCTGAGGACCGGTGCCTAGAACTGGACAGCATACTCCAGATGTGGCCAGACCAGAGTCTTGTAGAGTGGGAGAATAATCTCTTTATTTCTGGAGTGAATCCCATTTTTTATACATGCCAGTATTCTGTTGGCTTTGCTTAAAGCGGCTTGGCATTGCATGCCCCTGCCAAGCCTTATTTTCCTCCAATACTCCCAGGTCATTTTCCATCCTAGATTCACCCAGAGGCCCCTCCCCCCAGTGAGTAGCTTGCTTTCGTGTTTCTGATGCTCAAGTGCATCTCTTTACATTTTTAAACATTAAACCTCATCTGCCATGTAGTTGCCCACCCCATTATTTTGTTCAGGTCCGCTTGTAAGGTTTCCACATCCTGCATAGAAGATTTGGCATGCTTAGTTTAGTATCATCCGCAAATACTGAGATTGTACTAGATATCCCCTCCTCTAGATCATTTATGAATAAATTAAACAGGATTGGTCCCAGGACAGAACCTTGGGGGACCCCACTTTCCACACCTGCCCAATCCGAGTACTCCCCGTTTATCACCACCCTCTGGACTCTTTTATGTTGGAGTTTAGCCACCCAGGGTTTAGTTTTGCTCTTTTAAATTTGTTTCCCTTTGGAATGCACTGGCCAATTTCTTTGTTAAGTATGCTCTTGAAGCACTCCCATTTTTCCTCTGTGTTCTTTGTTCCCAGGGTTCTATCCCATTTGATATTTTCTAGCAGAGAGCGCAGTTGTGGGAAATTGGCTCTTTTGAAATTCAGTGTCCTTATATTACCCTTGTGTTTCCTATTACTGTAATTAATACTGAAACTTATTGACCTATGGTCACTGTTTCCTAAATTGCCCTGTATTTCTATATGCGTGATCAGGTCTGTATTGTTGGTAATCAGTAGGTCTAGTACCGCATTGTTTCTTGTCGGTGCGTTCACCATCTGACCCATTAAATTGTCCTGCAAAACATTTAGGAACTGCCGAGCCTTGGCTGAATGTGCGGTTCCTTCTGCCCAGTCTATATCTGGATAATTAAATTCCCCCATTATAATACATTAGTATACTTATCCTTTTTCACAGGGTAAAAATGCAAAGGCTCATTTATTTTCACACATATTTTTAAGAATCACCGTCCCAGTTATGTTTTTATTGCTGGGAAGGGAAAGGTGTGGGGTGTAGTATCACTTTATCCAGGTAGGTATCATTAATATGATATGAAAAAAAAATATTTCCTTAGGTGACTCTCTGAAAAACAAAACAGTAGGTTTGCTTGCATCTTAGATCAACTTTAAGTATAAGGAGGAAAGAGCCATGCCAGTTACAAAAAAAATCCAGAAAAGATTTACATTGAAAGTTTTTCTTAGTAGAAATACAACATGTGTCTGGGCTCCAAAAATCACCCTTCCTCTTAGCTAGAACAGCATGTCATGGACTAATGTAGCTGGAAAGATAAGAGCAGAATACCTGGGGAGCCTCTCATCAGAACAAGACCTGCTGTGTGTATACAAGTTGCAATCTCAGCCTGGACCCCTATCAGGCCATGCCTCCAACATGTTCCACTCGGCCTACTGAAGCTTACTCATGAGTAAGCTCCAGTAGGCCGAGTGAAACAATTTTGGGGGTGTGGCCGGGGGGGGGGGGTACTTTGTACTAAAGGAGTTGGCTACCCCATATTATTGGTAACACTCTTGATTTACCCTGGTCTCCTCCCATGAGTATTTGTGTTTCAATATTGTTATTATTCCAATGAGGATTTTTATATATTTTTGGTTTGGTACTTGTTTTAAAAAACTCAAAAAAAAATCTCTAACATAAAATGAATCACAGTTCACAGCTACATATAGTTCAGGTTCTCTGTAAGGTTAAACCAATATTTCATTGATGATTTAAGCGCAAATATATACTTTTTATATCACAGTGCCTGCCTGGAGCTGGAGGATGCTGTCATGTCTCCATGCCGGTTGTATTGATGAGACACCTTTGCTTACCTGGGTGTGCTTTGCTGACCACCTTGCTTTCATCTATTATTTTCGTAACGACTTGTTTACCTCTTGATGGTTATCCCAAGGCTTTTCTAATTTGGTCCCTACATCTGAGATGAATATCTGACAGAAGTTTAAGCTACACTGGCCTGATGTGCTTTCCCCACAATCTATTGCCACTGAAGGTGCTGACCCTAATTCTTATATCAACCTTAGGACTTCTAGCGGTGCTTAACCACTTGCCTACAGTGCACTTTCACCCCCTTCCTGCTCAGACCGATTTTCAGCTTTCAGCGCTCTCACACTTTGAATGACAATTACTCAGTCATGCAACACTGTACCCATAAAACATTTGTGTACTTTTTTTCACACAAATAGAGCTTTCTTTTGATGGTATTTAATCACTACTGGGTTTTTTTATTTTTTGTGCTATAAATAAAAAAAGACTGAAAATATTGTGAAAAAACGCATTTTTCTTTGTTTCTGTCATAAAATTTTGCAAATTAGTCATTTTTCTTCACAAATTATGGCCAAAATTTATACTGCTACTTATCTTTGGTAAAAATAACACAAATAAGTGTATATTATTTGGTCTTTGTGAAAGTTCTAGAGTCCACAAGTTATGGCGCTAATCATTGAAAATTGACCTTACTTGATCACACCTGATGTACTGAAGACCTATCTCATTTCTTGAGACACTAAAAAGTCAGGAAAGTACAAATACCCCCAAATGACCCAAGTAGACATTCCAATGTATTTAATAAGGGGCATGGTGGGTTTTTTGAAGTTGTAATTTTTTCCCACAATTCTTTGCAAAATGAAGATTTTTTTTTTGTTTTTACAAATCGACGTATTAACAGGTTATTTCTCTCACACAGCATATATATACTTGCAACTACACCCCAAAACACATTCTACTACTCCTCCTGAGTATGGCGATACCACATGTGTGAGACTTTTTCACAGCCTAGCCACATACAGAGGCCTAACATCCAAGTAGCACCGTCCGGCATTCTAGGAGCATAAATTACACGTATAATTTCCTGACAACCTATCGCACTTTTGAAGGCCCTGAAGCACCAGGACAATAGAAACCCCCATAAAATGACCCCATTTTGGAAAGCAAACACCCCAACGTATAATTTTTGAAGGCATAATGAGTCTTTTGAATGTTTCATTTTTTTCCACAAGTTTTTGGAAACTGTGGAAGGAAAATGAAAATGCATTTTTTTTTACACAAATTTGTCCATTTATGAAATATTTCCAACACATAGCATGTACATAGCAAAAATTGCACCCCAAAATACATTCTGCTACTCCTCCTGATTATGTCAATACCACATGTGTGAGACTTTTTCACAGCCTGGCCACATATAGAGGCCTAACATCCAAGTAGCACTTTACACAAAGTTGTCCATTTATCCACTTTAAGACTGGGCCTATTTTTGACACTTGGTGTTTACAAGCTAAAATCATTTTTTTTGCTAGAAAACTACTTAGAACCCCCAAACATTATATATATATTTTTTAGCAGAGAACCTAGAGAATAAAACGAAGATTGATGCAATATTTTTTATCACACCATATCTGCGCAGCAGTCTTCCAAATGCAATTTTTTTGAAAAAAAAATCACTTTTTTAATTAAAAAATAAGAAAACAGTAAATTTAGCCCAATTTTTTTCCATAATGTGAAAGATAATGTTACGCCGAGTAATTAGATACCAAACGTGTCATGCTTCAAAATTGCGCACGCTCACAGAATGGCGCCAAACATTGGTACTTAAAAAATCCCCATAGGCAACAATTTAAAAATTTCTACAGGTTACCAGCTTAGAGATACAGAGGAGGTCTAGGGCTCAAATTATTGCTCTCGCTCTAACGATCGTGGCGATACCTCACATGTGTCGTTTGAACACCGTTTACACATGTGGGCGGGACTTGTGTATGCGTTCGCTTCTGCGAGCTAACGGAACAGGGCGCTTTAATTTTTTTTTTTCCTATTTATTTTATTTATTATTTTTTTATTTTTACACAGTTTTAAAAAAAAAAAATGTTTTGATCATTTTTATTCCTATTACAAGGAATTTAAACATCCCTTGTAATAGAAATAGGCATGACAGGTCCTCTTTATTGTGAGATCTGGGGTCAAAAAGACCTCAGACCTCACAACTACACTAAAAAAGAAAAAAAAAAGCGGCCCTTTAAACCGGTTGCTAGGCAATGACTTTTGACGTAGCTCCGGTCCTCCAAGACCATAGAGTCGAGTGAGGGCCATCTTGCCCTCACTCGACTTCCTGTCTCTGAGGATCCGCGACCGGATAGTTTTCCCCACTGCCGGCGGGTCTGGTAAGCTGGGAAAACGTCCGGAACGCGGCGGGAGGGGGGGCACCTCTTCCCCTGCACCGTAAGGGTAATTCCACGGCGAATCCGCCACTGGGACCACCCTTATCTGAAAGCCGACCGCCCGTGGTTTAAAAAAATACTGGGGTTATGGCAGCTATCTGCTGCCATAACCCCAGTATTTAGCTTTTAATGGCCGACGTATATAGTCATTAGGCGGTCAGTAAGTGGTTGCATGTATATAGCAAAAATTGCACCCTCAAGGAAAGGAAAGTGTACAGGAATAGTCCGAGTCCATCTCCGATCCGCTACTATTAGCGATTTCAAATTCCGAATCGGATTTGGATATGGATTCGGATACTGATGAGAGCTCCCCGGTGCTCTCATCAGTCATGGAGAGGACCTGAAGTGCCTCCTCGTTGCTGTATATCCTTTTTGACGTGCTGGCTGTAATGGGTTGTGCGATGGGTGACGGTTGACTGCGGATGATCACTGATGGGTGGCAGGTGACTGATAGGTGGCAGGTGACGGTCACTGATGGGGTGACAGATGATGATGACTGATGGGTTGACAGATGACGATGAGTGGTGGGGTGACAGGTGACGATGACTGATGGGGTGACAGATGACGATGACTGATGGGGTGACAGGTAACGATGACTGATGGGATGACAGGTGACGATGATTGATGGGGTGACAGGTGACGATGATTGATGGGGTGACAGATGAAGATGATTGATGGGGTGACAGATGACGATCACTGATGGGGTGACAGCCAGGTGACGATGATTGATGGGGTGACAGATGACGATCACTGATGGGGTGACAAGTGACAATGATTGATGGGGTGACAAGTGACGATCACTGATGGGGTGACAAGTGATGATGATTGATTGGGTGACAGGTGACGATGACTGATGGGGTGACAGGTGACGGTGATTAATGGGGTGACAGGCGATGGTCACCGATGGGTGACAGGTGATGGGCGATGGTGCACGGGGGTACTGATGGCAGTCTCTGGTGACAGGTGCACTTTAGGCTATGTTCACATGTGGGCATAGCGGATCAGGGCAGAATCACTGTGATTCTGCCCGCATTCCGGAAATCATTGCAAATCGCGGGGCGCCTGTGCATTGCCCGTGATTTGCAATAGCACCCCAAATGCTGTGCAATGTTGCCGTGATTTCCGCCTGCCAAATCGAGGTAACATCACGAAAACAACCCATGACGCCCCAAAGAGCTCTTGTACCTTTTTTGGGCATCATGCGTTGTTTGCACGATGTTACTGCGATTCGGCAGGCGGAAATCGCGGCAACATCACACAGCGTTTGGGGTGCTATTGCAAATCACGGGCAACGCACAGGCGACCTGCGATATGCAATGATTTCCGTATCGTGGGCAGAATCGCTGTGATTCTGCCTGCGATCGCTACACTCACATGTGAACGTTATGACTGGCAATTTCTGGGCACTGATGAGGTGACTGTTGGGTGACAGGTGCAATTGGGGGGGGGGGGCTGAGGACTGTGTGGGGACCTTTATTGCTGTGCTTTTACATTGTGACAGGTGTACAGAGCAGTAACTCACTGTTTCTGGCTCTGCTCTCCTCACACTGGAAACTGTGTGAGGGGAGAAGAGCTAGTAACAGTGAGTTACTGCTCTGTGTTTACATTTTGTGATCAGCTGTGAATGGATTCACAGCCGATCACATAGTAAACAGTCACTGTCAGTGACTGTTTACTACTGCCGGTGACTAGCTGTGTTCCTAGGGAACACAGAGCCACCGACATGACCGCGCTGCGCGCTCCCGATCGCGCATGCGGGGTCTTCTTCCGGGCTTTGCTATTGTGATCGGCTGTGTCATTGGAACACAGCCGATCACGTGGGAAACAGCCATGCCCATTGGCTGTTCCCCCCCTGGGCGGACGTCATCATATGACGTCCGCCCAGAACAATGGCCTCACCGCCCCGCCATCATTTGACGGTAGGCGGGCGGCAAGTGGTTAATAGACTTATTGAGATATATACATATGTTACACATGCTTTAGTGCAATAACGTTTTAAAATTTTTTTAATCACATCCACCCTGTATTCCACTCACTTTTGTTACAATTTAAAATCACATATGCAGTCACAGAAGGAGGTATTCACCATTCAGAGTCCACCACTATTTTTATTTACCTGATCTCTGTAATTAGTCTGAGGTCATCTACGTTAGAAGGGTGATTATGTGTAACTCTTTTTTGACATGACGATTGGACTTTGTGTTTGGGTACTCATTGAGTGTCCAAATGTACCTGGGTTTCAGAGGGTTAACTGCACATACGGACACCTGCCTTCAGAGTGTCGGCACTGAGTAGTAAACAATCAGCTGTTCCGCTGAGATGGTGATGAGAGCAAAATCCATATATGGTAAACCGCTTGTATGTGCCGGTATGGAGCAGGGAAGGAGCAGCTGTGTAGTTGCATTGTGACTCGCCGATCTCGGCCTAGAGGGCGGGGTTGGTAGGAGTATATAGTTGAACGCTGCGCCGTCATGGTCACGCCCCCGGTGACGAAGTAGGAAGTGGCGAAACACGTCGGGCACGACCTGACAGGATCAACAATCATTGTACGAGGAGCGCTGTTTGACCCGAAAGATCTGATTTCCACGGTGTGGAGCCTGGATGGGGACTCTGAACGGTGAATACCTCCTTCTGTGACTGCATATGTGATTTTAAAACAACTTTCCTGGCTCTCTGACTACCCACTCCTGGTCTCGAACCTTGGCTTGGATGACTACCCGCTTCTAGACTCAATCCAGGCTTGGATGTCTACCCGCTTCTGGACTTGACCCCGGCTGTTCCTGATTTCACTCCTCACTCTTGCTGTGCATTTATTGTTGTTGCCCTAATAAACTGCTTTGTTTTACTTGCATCTTCTTGTGGTCTGGTTTCCTGGCATCCTGACAGTACACAAGGGCCATGAACCCTGACAATGCAGGTGCGCCCCCCTTGCTGGTTATCAGGCTCGATTAACAAGATCACCTTTTGTGTCACTTCACTCAAGCATTGCAGATGTTGCTTGAATGCACAGCACACCTTGCTCCTGGTGCTGCTAGGCCGGTGGTTCCTCCTGCTGCTGCTTCTGTTGCCGCTCTTGCTCCTGCAGCTGCAGCTGGAGTAGCTGTTACCAGAAGGATTCCTGGTTCAGTCCCCCTCCTGCAGCGCTATGGGAGTTAACCGAGTCAGTGTCATGGCTTTCTAAACCAAGTGGACATTTATATTGAGTTGGTTCCTCAGGTGTTTCCCTCTGACAGGTCCAAGGTTGGCTTCCTATTCTCGTTGCTCTCAGACAAGGCCTTGACCTGGGCAAATTCCTTATGGGAGAATAATAATTCCTGTGATACTCGATTACCTGAGTTTTGTTGCCTCCTTTCATAGGGTATTCGATGTGCCTGCTCGCTCTGCTTTTGCTGCTAAGCTGCTCCTGTCCTTTCAACAGGATATACGAACCGTTGCTGAGTATGCAGTCTAATTTGGTACCCTGGCAGCAAAGGTGGGCTGGAATAATGAGGCTCTGGTGGCTGTCTTCTCTCTTGGTCTCTCTGATGAATTGAAGGATGAGATTGCGGCCAAGGATCTCCCTGACGAGCTCGAGGCTCTCATATCTATCCTGATTTTGATTGATACCAGGCTCAAGGAGAGGCCATTGTTTAGGGAGCGCCTATGGAGCCCTCCTACTAGATTGGCTCCTACGTTTTCTTCCCCACCCATTCCTCCCTCACCTCCCACGCCTCCTGGGGATGGTGCATTTGGCTGGGTACCCATGCAGCTGGGGTTCACTCACCTTTCCAAGGCTGAGCAGGCCATTAGGAGGGAAGGCCAGTGCCTGTATTGCGGCCTTGGTGGGCATTTCCTGATTTCTTGTCCTAACCGTCCGGGAAACGCTCGTACCTAAGGTACTGTTGGGGGCATATCTTAGGTGGAATTTCCTCATCCCTAGTTTCCTGTAAAGATAAACTGCTAATCACAGTTGTCCTCTCCTGGGCTGCAGGTTCCGTGGTTACTCAGGTGTTGGTAGACTCCAGTGCTGGTGGTTGCTTTATTGACAGTACGTTTGCTGCTACAAATTCCATACCCTTACAGCTCCGTGTTTCTCTACTAGTCATTAATGTGATTGATGGCAGACCCCTGCAACCGTCACTAGACTGTTCCGGTTGATGTGGCAATAGGGGCTGTTCACAAGGAGTCAACCTGTTTCCAGGTTATATCATCCCCACACTACTCTGTTGTTTTCAGATACCCTTGGCTTCAGAAACACAATCCGACCTTTGATTGGCAGTCAGTCAAGATCTTCTCTTGGTCTCCACAGTGTGGCACTGTTTTGTATCCATGGGCCTGTTAAGGTACTTTGTACCTCCTCTGATTAAGTGTTGCCTACTGAATATCATGAGTACCAAGATTTATTTGAAAAGGTGCATGCTGGAACTCTTCCTCCTCATTGTCCATACGATTGTGCCATTGACTTGCAACCTGGTGCCATTCCCCCTCGTGGCAGGGTTTATCCTCTCTTGGTTGCTGGGAATAAGGCCATGGAGGAGTATGTGGTGGATGTGCTTGCCCGGGGGCACATTTATAAGTCCACTTCTTCAGCGGATGCCGTTTTTTTTCTTCGAAAATAAAAAGTTGAGACCTTGCATTGATTATAGGGGCCTATATCACATCATGGTCAATAATGCATACCCGATTCCGTTGATTAGTGAATTGTTTGACCGCCTGCCTCAAGGAAGCAACGTTCTTTACCAAGCTTGACCTAAGGGCTGCATATAACCTTGTAAGGATCAAGGAGGGCGATGAGTGGAAGACCTCATTTAATACCAGAACCGGTCATTACTAATATAGCTAGTAATGTCCTTTGGCTTGTGCAATGCATCTACTGTTATCCAGGAGTTCATCAATGATGTATTTCATGATATGTTGCAGCAATGCGTGGTAGTCTATTTGGACGACATCTTGATTTTCTCGGACTCCAATGAATCATACTACCTGGATGTCAGACGAGTGCTGCGATGGTTGTGTGAGAATGGGCTTTTCTGTAAGTTTGAGAAATGTGAATCCCACCTGTCTGAGGTTGCCTTCTTGGGCTACATCATTTCTGCTGAAGTGTTCTCCATTGACCCTCAGAAGGTTTCAGCTGTTCTACAATGGTCACGCCCCAGTGGTCTCCGTCTGCCAGGGGAGTAGGTGCCCTCCTGTCTCAGCATCGGACACCTGATGGTCCCTTACTTCCTTGTGGGTTCTACTCCAAAAAGCTGTCTTCAGCTGAATGCTATTATGAAATTGGAGACAGAGGGTCTATGGCCATTATCCTGGCTCTCAAGGAGTGGAGACACTTGCTTGAAGGTTCTGTGATTCCAGTTCTCTTCCTCACCGATCATAAGAATCTGACGTATCTCTTGGAGGCAAAGAGGCTCACACCTCATCAGACCAGATGGGCCTTATTCTTGTCTCATGGTCTCCTATTTGCTCGCCTCCAAGAATGTTAAAGCTGATGCCTTGTCTCGCCAGTATTCTGAGTTGTCCAGGGAGGACTCCGTGCTAACACCTGTCATACCTTTGGATCATATCCTTGCTGCCATCTGCACCAACTTAACCTCTCATTTTGGGGAACAGATGTTCGCTGCCCAACCTGATGCTCCCACAGAGAGACCTGCTAGCAAATGTTTTGTACCTGAGGGGTTGCGCATCAGACTGTTGCGCATATACCACAATTCCAAGACTGCCGGTTATCCTGGTAAGAACCAGTTGTCCTGGGTTATATCCAGTCAGTTCTGGTGGCCATCTCTCCACACTGATGTTTCTGCGTATGTGGTATCCCTTCTACTTCACTGGTGGACTCGGTAGTAGAAGGCATGGAAGGTTAGGGAGGCAAGGGTGGAAATGCAAAGCTCAGAGCCAAACGTATAGGAGGCTTAAGCAAGCGCTCTTTAAAGGAAGGTCTCTCTCGGAACTGGAGTCAATGAGAATAGCAAACGTGATTCACTTCTCCAGAATTAAAACATTTATTATTGACAAATTAAAACATAAAACAAATATTTGGCAGACAATTGCCAGCACATAAAAATAATCAAACAAAACTAAAAAGGAAAATGAAACAGTGCAGAAAAAAAGGTAATTGCAAACTACCACATCGTAAAATGCATATAGATATACATATACTCTGTGACATTAGTTATATTGTAAATATTCCCCAGAGGGAGGCATAAAGATACCACTTCCCCTCTTGGGCATCTGTAGATAAGATTGTCACAGATGCCAAAAATTGATGAAGTGTGAGCTAGGCTGACATGTTTCGCAATCCAGCTTCATCTGGAGCTCTGGTTCAACACTCTGTAAGGGTGCTTACAAAAAGGTTAATCAAGGGGGATGATCGGAAGAGCCAGCAAGGTAAAATCAGGATATAATTATTAAAGTATCTATGAGAATATGATCCTTGTCCAACTGGAGCTGTGATTAGAGGGTATAGATGTTTGACCATGTATGGAATCTAAGAGACCATTATATAATAATTTAGATTAGATTAGACCTTTGGTAGCCAAGTAAAAGAGGGTAAAATAAGGTAGTTGAGGTCCTAAACAAAGAGGCTCAGTGTTCCGATCATCCCCCAAGGTTGGGGAAATACCGCCATTGGCTAAGGGGGTACTTGTAGCTCATAGGAGAATTCAGCTGAGGAGGGCATGGAGGAGGATTAGGTGGTAGAGCTGACAAATATTGAATCACCACAACTAGCTGTATTGAGACGTGTGCTGTGAAGAAAATATAACGTCCCTGACCATGCTTGCTGGACCATGTGCAGCTGACTGCCTTGCTCAACAATGCCACAGCATTGCCTTCCACATGATGGTACAGAGCTGGAATGGCCTTATGGGAAAAGAAACACCAACTGGCAACCTGCCACTGTGGTGACAGGTGTGGTGACTGAGCGTTGCTGCAGCAATACTACACACAGTGACAAAGCACTTTTAATGTATTATAACTGGTGTGATAGACCAGTGCTCCCCCCAATACCACATATTGAAGTGGGGTGTTATCTGAGTATACTTTTACAAGTGTATTTGTGTCCTGCAACAATATTTCCTCTTTTGCTGTGTTAGGTCTAATACACACAGTGCCAAACTCACTGGCCAATTTTTTGAACAACTGGTGTGATAGACCAGTGGCCTCCCAATACCACAATACCACATATTGAAGTGGGGTGTTATTTAACAGTATACTTTTCTAAGAGTGTATTTTAGTCCTTCAAAAATTTGGCATTTTGCCGTGTTAACTGTGCTACACACAGTGCCAAACTTACTGGCCAATCTTTTGAACAACTGGTGTGATAGACCAGTGACCCCCCAATACCACATATTGAAGTAGGGTGTTATTTAACAGTATACTTTTATAAGAGTGTATTTTAGTCCTGCAAAAATTTGGCCTATTTTGCTGTGTTAACTGTGCTACACACAGTAACAACAGTTACTGGCCAATTATTTGTAGAACTGGTGTAATAAACCTGTGCCCCCCCCCCCCAATACCACAGATTGAAGTGAGGTGTTATTTAACAGTATACTTTTCTAAGATTGTATTTTAGTCCTGCAAAAATGTGGCCTCTTTTGCTGTGTTAACTGTGCTACACACAGTGACAACAGTTACTGGCCAATTATTTGTAGAACCGGTGTGATAAAACTGTGGCCCCCCAATATCACATATTGAAGTGGGGTGTTATTTAACAGTTTACTTTTCTAAAATTGTGTTTTAGCCCTGCAAAAATTTGGCCTCTTTTTCTGTGTTAACTGTGCTACACACAGTGACAACAGTTACTGGCCAATTATTTGTAGAACTGGTGTGATAAACATGTGGCCCCCCCAATACCACAGATTGAAGCGGGGTGTTATATACCTTTTTCCAGATATACTGTAATTCTCTAGAGACTTTTGTCACAGGGTAAATTAAAAACATGGCAGGCAGAGGAAGAGGCAGACACTTACGCAGGGGTGGTAGGGGAAGGGCAGGAGCAGTAGGCCGGAGCCAAAGTGTGAAGTTTCAGAAGGCAAGTTCGATTACGTCAAAGGACGCACCAGACTTGGCTGAGTGGCTCACTCTGCCTTCCTCTTCTGCACCCTCCTCATCCTCTCTATCTGCACCCTCTTCACTCTCTGCGGTGTGCACCTCAAAGACACCACCACAAACACCACCACATACCCTCCGCTTGAGTCTCTGGAATTATTTTGCGATCCATCACAAGACATTTGCGATGCGCAGCCATTCTTGGCATCGGATCAGGAAGAGGAGGTAGCAACAGCCTCCACTCAGCAGTCTGACGACAGTACCCAGGTCAGCCCAAGGAGGTTGGTCTCCGCTGTTGCTGCCTACTCCGAGATCTCGATTGTTAGTGACGGGGAAGGTGACGTGGATGATGACGTGTCTATTAGTGTCACGTGGGTGCCCACAAGAGAGGAAGAGGAGGGGAGTTCAGAGGGAGAGACGGACCGGCAGATAGGGAGGAGAGGCAGGCAGAACTTGCATTGAACAAGAGGTGCAAAGCAGACTGCAAATGTATCAGGAGCGAGCCATCAACCATGTACAATCACATCTGGCACTCCCAGGACGCCGGCACATGGCTCCGCAGTGTGGGCTTTTTTTAATGTGTCCGTTGCTGACAACAGTGTTGCCATCGGCAGCCTTTGCAGTCAACGCATAAGTCGCGGTAAGCCCAACACTCACCTAGGGACGATCTCCTTAAGAAGGCACCTGAAGTCCCATCACCAGTGGGAGCAACACCGTCAGAACCCACAAAGCCACACTCCAGGCTCTCACCATCCAGCCTCTTCTCCTTCTCCTTCTCCTATCTCCTCACATTTGTCCTCCACTCCACCTTCCATGATGCCATCATCACATTGTTCTGGAAAAAGGCAGGCTTCTGTGGCCCAAATGTTGGAGCGTAAAAAAATGATGACGCCGGATAACCCTCTTGCCCAACGTTTGACTGCTGGCTTGTCGGAACTGATATCCCGCTAACTACTGCCATATTAACTGGTGGACTCGGAGGCCTTTCGTAAATTTGTGGCCATTGGAACACTACAATGGAAGGTCCCAGGCAGAGCTTTCCAGAGCTGTATGGCCATGTTCAGCGGCAATTGAATATATCTCTGGCACACAGTGTTGGTGCCAAGATACATCTGACCACAGACACATGGTCTAGCAAACACGGGCAGGGAAGGTATATCACTTTTACTGCCCACTGGGTGAACATTCCGACGGCAGTCAAGCATGTAACCCATGGCACCTGTGTAGATTTAGTTGTACCACCACGGATTGCATGCAGGCCTGCCTCTTCTTCTCCTCCTCCTCCTCCATCCTCCCTCTCCTCCTCAGCTGACTCCTCCTTTTCCACTGCTACCGTCTCTTCCGCTGCGCCGCCCAAGATCCCCAGAACCTTTTCCACATGCCAGGTGAGATGTTGCCATGCTGTGCTGCGTCTGTTGTGCCTGGAAGCAGATCAGTGGCTGACAGTTGGTAAAGTGGTGTGTGACAATGGTGCCAATCTGCTGAGCGCGCTGAAACAGGGCAAAATAACACACGTGCCATGAATGGCACACGTCCTGAACTTGGGGGTGCAGAGATTTGTTGCCAAATACCCTGGGGTCCAGGACATCTTGTGGAAGGCCAGGAAACTCTCGGGCCATTTCAGAAGATCTTACACAGCCATGGCTTGCCTTGCTGACATTCAGCGGCAACACAACCTGCCCTTGAGGCATCTTATTTGTGACTGCCCGATGCGACGGAACTCAACGTTGCATAAGCTTGATAGGCTTCTCCAGCAGAAACGTGCAGTTAACGACTACCTGTACGAATCCTGCAGCAAGACAGGTTCTGGGGAGCTTCGGTTTTTTTCACCTCGCCAGTGGCTGCTCATGCAGGATGCATGCAGACTTCTGCGGCCATTCGATGAGATCACCAAACTGGTCAGTCACGGCCAGGGCGCCATCAGTGACATTGTTCCTTACGCCTTCTTTCTGGAGCGTGCATTGCGTCATGTCATTGATCAAGCCGTCGAGGAGCAGGAGCAGGAAGATGAGGAAGTCACAATGTTGGATGAATTCCCAGTGGGTGCTACTCCATCTGAGACAAGTCAACAGCAGGAGCCTGAAGAGGAGTCAGAGGAGGATGGTGCTGAGGGGGATGAGGAGGAGCAAGAACAGCATGCTTTAAACCTTTCTGGGATCCCTGGTTTTATCCATGGTTGGGGGGAGGAGAACAAGGATGACATTATCCTGGATGATGAGCTGGAAGCAGGCCACTACACCGCTTCCAGTTTAGTGCGAATGGGGGCCTTCATGCTCCAGTGTTTTAAGGGGGACCCCCGTATAAAAAGCATAAAGGCCAAGGACCAGTACTGGGTGGCAACGTACTTAGACACCCGGTACAAACAAAAAATGGCAGAAATGTTACCACAATTACAGAGGGCGGTCGTAATGCAGCACTTCCAGGCCTTGCTGCGTGAAATGCTGCATTCTGCTTTTGCGTACATTGGCAGAGGAATTTCCAGTCACAGAGAGACAGTTGCCGGTAGCAATCCAACAGCACCTGCAAGAAGAGGGCGGTTTGAAGATGTCTTGGTCACTTCAGATATGAGATCCTTCTTTCTGCTGAACCATCGACAGCTGTCATCCGGATCCAGCATCAGGGAACGTCTAGACCGACAGGTGTCCGACTACACTGGGTTAACGGCCGATGTGGACGCTCTGAGTGATGAACCCCTGGACTACTGGGTGGGCGCAGCAGGGGGGATTGTGGCCGATAAGCGCACTCGCCTATCTCATGACAGTGTAGACTACCTCACATTTATAAAAATTAATAAGGTATGGATCTCTGAGGAATTCAACACATGTGACCAGTAGACCATGTTTCATTGAAATTCCTCATGCCAGGCCAAAAATATCCGCCAGAATGCCATCCACCCACAGCAATTCCTGGTCCTTGGCTTCGCTACATACAGCAGCATAAAAGGCATTTCATGTCCATTGAATGGCAAATTTTTGGGGCCTTTCAGGGCCAACAATTATTTTTTTCTGTGAATGCCTAATGTACCTCCAGCCACAGAATACAACTTTCTTAGCTGTCAGTTAAACCCATGTGGGCTAATTTTTGGGGCCTATACAGGCCGACACTTACTTCTGTATCCTGTGAATGACTAATGTACCTCCAGCCACAGAATACAACGTTCTTAGCTGTCAGTTAAACCCATGTGGGCTAATTTTTGGGGCCTATACTGGCCGACACTTACTTCTGTATCCTGTGAATGCCTAATGTACCTTCAGCCACAGAATACTACGTTCTTAGCTGTCAGGAAAACCCATGTGGGCTAATTTTTGGGGCCTGGAATGGCTGACACTTACTTCTGTTACCTGTGAATGCCTAATGTACCTTCAGCCACAGAATACTACGTTCTTAGCTGTCAGGTAAACCCATGTGGGCTAATTTTTGGGGCCAATAGTGGCCGACACTTACTTCTGTATCCTGTGAATGCCTAATGTACCTTCAGCCACAGAATACTACATTCTTAGCTGTCAGGTAAACGCATGTGGGCTAATTTTTGGTGCCTGGAATGGCCGACACTTTCTTCTTTATCCTGTGAATGCCTAATTTTTCAGACTGGAATTGAAAATCAATGGGTCTGTAAAGGTTCCGCCAAATTATGGAATGGATGCGGACCCATTTTACAGATGTGTGAATGGACCCTATATGTATTAGACATGTATTTGTACTACTGCTGTCAGTTCTGGCTGATTTCTGAAAAAAAATAAATAAAATTTTTGCTGTAAAAAAAAAAAAAAAAAAATTAGGGCAACTTTTCCAATTGCAATACTGCTGTTATGACATTGTCCATGTGCTGGGACTATTTGTGAACAGCTAGTGCATCTTTTGTGGCTGCAAATTTGACCTAAAGGTTTTTAAAGTTCGCCTCCCATTAAAGTCAATGGGGCCCGCTGCAAACTTGCAGTTCACGGGCTTTTGAGAAAATTTGCGGCTGGCGTTCGCGAACCCCCCTGGCTGAAGTTCGTCCATCTCTACTTGGCAATACGCTGCGGCTAGGGGAACATGATTGCCAATTTGTGTACCAGTGTTCTCCCCTTTCTGTATGCTCATGTTCGTACCTTCCTCAACCTCAGAACCAACATCTGAATCAAGTAAAAGCTTTGCATCGTCAAGGAGCAAGTGGCTGACACTTTGTTCAAAATAACTCAGCTGACTTCTCCATGTCTGATGCTGAGGCTATGACAGGAAAAGCTGTGGTCAAGGAAGCAGATTTAGCCAATCTGGAAGCTGCAGTGGACTGCTCTCTAGTCTCTGCTTGGGTGATAGAGGATGAGGATGGTTTAGTAAGCCAGTCCATCACCTCCTCTGCATACTGTGGCTGGATAGCACAGGCAACATCATTAACCACTTAAGCCCCGGAGGATTTGGCTGCTAAACGACCAGGGGGTATTTTGCGATTCGGCACTGCGTGACTTTAACGGACAATTGCGCGGTCGTGCGATGCTGTACCTAAATGAATTTGGTGTCCTTTTTTTTCCCACAAACAGAGCTTTCTTTTGGTGGTATTTGATCACCTGTGCGATTTTTTGATCATGCGCTATAAACAAAAAAAGAGCGTCAATTTTGCAAAAATAGCAATATTTTTCAAATTTTTTTATATGAAATTCCCCCCCAAAAAAATGTAAAAATCTAAATTTTTTAACATTTTCGGCCAATTTGTTTTATGCTACCTATGTTTGGTAAAAAAAATCGCAAAAAGCGTATTTTGATTGGTTTGCGCAAAAGTTATCGCGTTTACTAACAAAGGGAAAGATTTTTGTCATTTTTGTTGTTTTTTTTTTTTTAACGCGTAATGACGGCGATCTGCGATTTTTTTTGCGGTACTGCGACATTGGGGCGGACAGATCGGACCCATGACTGACATTTTTGACACTTTTGGGGTTACCAGTGACATTTCTACAGTAATCAGTGCTATACATATGCACTGTTACTGTAAAAATACACTGGTAGTGAAGGGGTTAACTTTATTTGGGAGGGAGGGGCTGTGTGTGTCCCTAGGGGCGTGCTTTCTACTGTGATTGGCTGTGGCTTGAGCTGTAAGGACACTGATCAACGGATCTACATAGTAGATCCGTGTGATCAGTGTCTTTACACCGAGGAGAATGACAGGCAGCTTGTTTACACAAGCTGCCTGACTTTCTCCCTCTCCCCCGCCGATCGCAGAGTGGCCGGGGGACATCGGGTCCGCCGGTCACACGCGCGGGGGGGGGTCCGTGACCGCGCGGGAGCGCGCCTCCGGCGGCGCGCGCTCGCTCCCCAGACCCTCCCAGGCTAGTGACGTACCGATACGTCACTCTGCCTGTGAGGGGCTGACCGCCGCAGTATATAGTCATGCGGCGGCCGGCAAGCGGTTAACCAGAGGAAGTGATGACCTGCCTGAGAACTGACCATGTCCACTTGTGCCGGTGGACACATACACTGCTGGCCCTCTTACAGTGCCATGGGAACGTTTGCCTCTCCTTGTTGGCCTCACAGACATGATGGGAAGGTGTTTATTTACAAAATGTAATAAAGATGTAGAAATGTGTATGTGAATGCACTTAAATCAATGCAAAGTGATGTTTGGTGCACTTTAACTCACTACACACTCCACCGACACACTACAATATACTGCAGTAAAACTGCACTAATGCACAGAAATATACTGCGTTAAATGTGCAGTAACACTCTGAAATATACTGCATCAAATGTGCACTAATGCACCAAAATATATTGTGTTAAACGTCATGTAACGCACTGAAATATACTGCATTAAATATGATATACCGAACTGAAATATACTGGTTAAACGTGCACTAACACACTTAAATAAACTGCGTTAAATGGCACATAAGGCACGGAATATACTGCGTTAAACGTGCACTAATGCACATAAATATACTGCTTTAAAGGGGAAGTAATGCTCTGAAATATACTACGTTAAAAGGCACATAACGCACTGAAATATACTGCGTTAAACGTGCACTATTGCAGAGAAATCTACTGCAATAAATGACACTTAACGCACTGAAGTATACTGTGTTAAATGTGCACTAATGCACTGAGATATACTGTGTTAAACGACACATAGAACACTGAAATAAACTGCGTTAAACATGCAGTAACGCAGAGAAACATACTGCGTTAAACAAGCACTAACGCACAGAAATATACTGCGCTAAACATGCAGTAACGTACAGGAATATACTGCAATAAGCGGCACGTAACGCACTGAAATATACTGCGTTAAATTCCACATAACGCACTGCAATATATTGTGTTAAATGTGCACTAACCCACTGAAATATACTGCTTTAAACAGCACATAATGCACTTAAATATATTGCATTAAACCTGCAGTAACACACAGAAATATACTGCGTTAAACGTGCAAAAACTGCGTTAACCATGCAGTAATGCAATGAAATATACTGCGTTGGACGTGCAGTAGCTCACAGAGATATACTGTGTTAAGCGGCATGTAACGTACTGAAATATACTGTGTTAAATGTACCCTAACGCACTGAAATATACTGCGTTAAATGGCACATAATGCACTGAAATATACTGCGTTAATCGTGCAATAACTACGTTAAACGCGCAGTAATGCACAGAAATATACTGCGTTGAACGTACAGTAACTCACAAAGATATACTGCATTAAGCAGCACGTATTGTACTGAAATATACTGCGTTAAACATACACAGAAATATACTGTGTTAAATGGAAAGTAACACACTGAAATATACTGTGTTAAATGTGCACTAATGCACTGAAATATACTGCATTAAGTGGCATGTAACGCACAGAAATATACTGTGTTAAACATGCACTAATGCACAGAAATATCCTGCTTTAAACGCACAGTAATGCACTGAAATACACTGCATTAAATGTGCAGTAACACACAATATACTGTGTTAACCACTTCCTGAAGAAGCGTGCTGCGTCACGCGAAACGCGTCGACGTCACACGCTACTACGCCTGCGGACTCCACCCTCCACCCTGCTTGAAACACTGACCGCTTATACAGATCGGCTGCTTGGCGCCCAAACCCCCTTTGGTGGACGGTAAGCTCCCACACCCTCTGGCGGACACTACGGCTTGCTCCTTCAACAGACCCACCACGGCCGGACATGCTCTCGGACTGACCCTCCTAAACTGACGGACGGTACACAGTACATACTACACGGATCCATACTACTCATACGGTCAGTAACCGGCTTTGCTCCTGTGATTTTATGTCTGCATACCTGTCTGCCCTGGCGAGACTCACATAAATGGAAGGCTGACTGTACGATCTGAGATGTACCATGTGTGTCTACCAGTGAGCACAGTCTCTTATCCCGGACTGTTATACCCACAGACCAGAGGACATTTCACCTACTAAGTGCTCTGACTGCTCAGACACATATACTGGCTGAATATCAGGTCATGTATGCTAATCACTGTTTCAAGCCGCCTGTCTGTCTGCTTGCTTCGCTTGCCTGTCTGTCTGCTTAAAGCCATATGTCCGTGCTGCTTTACATGGTGTTCATTGCTGTGTTCTGTTTATATGGTGTTTGAAGACTTCATCTGGAAAGTGCAGCCATTAAACTACATGTCCATTTGCCAGAGAGAGTTTGTGGTAGAGCAATCAACTGCCCTTTATACCAATACAGGTGTGAGGACCCTGCATCTAACGGTCATGTGTGGAGATCTCTGCATTACCATGGACTGAGACTTTTACACCATCAACTTGTTTATTATCCCCAACTGGGTATCTCAACAAACCTGGAGGTGGTTTTCTCCACGTATACACATATTCATAATCCAAGAGTGTTTAATTTTAATTATGATTATCCCTTGATCTCCAAGTGAACGGTGGATTTCCTCATATGCCATTTGGGTGGTGGGTGGAGTCTGATCCTAGCGTAGTGGCGGCATTTTCACTAGACAGGACCCCCTGCAGCTTTTTATCTTCATGTCAGTGGGTTATTTCTTAATACCATTCCATGTAATGATGATGTTGTTGTTTCATTTTTTATCAAAATATTTTCTAATTCAATAAAGCTTCATGTGATTTAACATACCTCACACTTGTTGTAGCCATACTTTGCAACTGCTTCCCTTTTATTTTGTTTTTTCTGATTCTTCTTAGTTGCTTGGCACACAGGCTATACGCTGCTGGGTTTGAGGTAATATATTTCACATATATGTCACACCCTCACACCCCGCAAGGGTCCTGAGTGGTTTTTCTAAGGTCCAGTACTCTCCCCCCCTTTTCCCTTGGTATACATGTTAACCACTTAAGCCCCGGAAGATTTTCCCCCCTTCCTGACCAGGGGGTATTTTGCGATTCGGCACTGCGTGGCTTTAACGGACAATTGCGCGGTCGTGCGATGCTCTACCCAAATTAATTTGACGTCCTTTTTTTCCTACAAACAGAGCTTTCTTTTGGTGGTATTTGATCACCTGTGCGGTTTTTTGATCATGCACTATAAACAAAAAAAGAGCAAGAATTTTGCAAAAATAACAATATTTTTCAAATTTTTTATATGAAATTCCACCCCCAAAAAATGTAAAAATCAACATTTTTTTTACATTTTTGGCCAATTTGTTTTCTGCTACCTATGTTTGGTAAAAAAATCACAATAAGCATATTTTGATTGGTTTGTGCAAAAGTTATTGCATTTACTAACTAAGGGAAAGATTTTGGTCATTTTTGCTGTTTTTTTTTTAACGAGTAATGGTGGAGATCTGCGATTTTTTTGCGGTACTGCGACATTGCAGGGAACAGATCGGACCCTTGACTGACATTTTTGACACTTTTGGGGGTACCAGTGACATTACTACAGTAATCAGTGCTATACATATGCACTGTTACTGTAAAAATGACACTGGGAGGGAAGGGGTTAACTTTATTGGAGAGGGAGGGGTTAAGTGTGTCCCTAGGGGCGTGTTTCTTACTGTCATTGGATGTGGCTGTGTGTGTAACAGCACAGATCAACGGTCCTACATAGCAGGACCGAGTGATCTGTGCTTTTACACAGGGGAGAATGACAGGCGGCTGTGTTTACATTAGCCGCCTGCCTTTCTCCCACTCTACCCGACGATCGCGAGTGACCGGCGGACATCAGGTCCGCCGGTCACATGCGCCGGCTTCTTCGGGTATGAGCGGGGGCGGGAGTGCGCCTCCGGCAGCGCGCGCTCGCCCCCTATTCGCTCCCAGGCTAGTGACGTACCGGTACGTCACTTTGCCTGGGAGGGGCTGACCGCCGCCGTATATAGTCAGGCGGCGGTCGGCAAGTGGTTAAACGTTCACTAACCCACTAACATAAACTGCATTAAAAGTGCAATAACGCACAGAAATATACTGCGTTAAATGTATACTAAGGCAAAGGAATATACTGCGTTAAACGTTCAGTAACGCACAAAAATATACTACCTTAAATGTGCAGTAACGCATAGAAATATGCTTCGTTAAACTTGCACTAACACATTGAACTATAATACAGTAAATCATGAATGTGAAACCATCAGAACTTGAACAGGTGATGAAAATAAAGAAGAGTCCCCACATAAAAGAAGTGGATAATGAATGCGCTCACCAGAGGTTATGGACCCAAGTACCATATAGCAAATGGGTCAATTGAGCTTGATGTTATCCATGGGTCTCCCGGAGGGTGGTTGTATTAAAGGATGTTTCCAAAAGTAGCGATATATTCTTAAACAAAGATGGCTAAATTTCTCAATTAGGTGTCCATATGCGGAAGTAAGCCCAACAACACAAACATAGTGTGTTACCACTTACAACAAAATGTATTAAAAAAAGGGATTATAAAAAACAAACATCCACGTAAACCAGCATATAGAATTAAGGAATGATGGCGGATGACAAATAACGTGTCCCAGATGCGTTTCGTCACATCTGACTTATTCATAGGTTATAGGTTACATAGTTACATAGTTACATAGTTAGTGAGGCTGAAAAAAGACACAAGTCCATCCAGTTCAACCTATGATGTGTGTGTGTGTTTGCTTTTAACGTACATTGTATACCCCTGTATGTTGTGGTCTTTAAGGTGTCCATCCAATAGTTTTTTGAAACTATCAATGCTCCCCGCTGATACGACTGCTTGTGGAAGAGAATTCCACATCCTTACCGCTCTTACAGTGAAGAACCCCTTACGCACTTTAAGGTTAAACCGCCTTTCCTCAAGTTTTAGTGAGTGGCCACGTGTCTTATTGTATCTCCTTTCTCTGAATAGTTTGTTCCTTATGCTAGGGTCGCCAGTACAGTATTTGTACATTGATATCATATCCCCCCTCAATCGTCTCTTCTCCAGAGAGAATAGGTTCAGTGCTTGTAGTCTTTCCTCATAGCTGATGTCCTCCATTCCCCTAATTATTTTTGTTGCCCTTCTCTGGACTTTCTCCAGTTCCAGCACATCCTTCCTGAGGACCGGTGCCCAGAACTGGACAGCATACTCCAGATGTGGCCGGACCAGAGTCTTGTAGAGTGGAAGAATAATCTCTTTATTTCTGGAGTGAATCCCCTTTTTTATACAACCCAGTATTCTGTTGGCTTTGCTTGCGGCGGCTTGGCATTGCATGCCACTGCCAAGCCTGTTGTCTACCAGTACCCCCAGGTCCCTTTCCATCCTAGACTCACCCAGAGGTTCCCCCCCTAGTGAGTAGCTTGCTTTCTGGTTTCTGGCCCCCAAGTGCATTACTTTACATTTTTCTACATTAAATCTCATCTGCCATGTAGTTGCCCACCCCGTTATTTTGTTCAGGTCTGCTTGCAAGATTTCCACATCCTGCATAGAAGATATTGGCATGCCTAATTTAGTATCATCTGCAAATACTGAGATTGTACTAGATATCCCCTCCTCTAGATCATTTATGAATAAATTAAACAGGATTGGTCCCAGGACAGAACCCTGGGGGACCCCACTTTCCACACCCACCCAATCCGAGTACTCCCCATTAATCACCACCCTCTGTACTCTCCCCTGGAGCCAGTTCTCTATCCAGGTACTCACCTTATGGTCCATACCTATCTTCCTTAGTTTGTACAGTAAGCGTTTGTGGGGAACGGTGTCAAAGGCCTTTGCAAAGTCCAGATACACCACATCCACAGGCTTACCTTTATCTAAGTGGCAGCTCACTTCATCGTAGAAAGTTAATAGATTGGTTTGGCACGAACGATTTTTCATGAATCCATGCTGATTACCACTTATAATACCGTTTTCATTACTAAAGTCTTGTATGTGGTCCCTTATCATCCCCTCCAAAATTTTGCAGACTACTGATGTTAGGCTGACCGGCCTATAGTTACCCGGGATATATCTCGGCCCCTTTTTAAATATTGGTACCACATTGGCTTTTTTCCAATCAGCTGGCACCATACCCGTCTGTAAACTATCCTTAAAGATCAAGAATAATGGTCTGGCAATCACCTGGCTTAGCTCATTAAGAACCCTTGGGTGCAAGCCATCCGGTCCCGGGGATTTATTTATGTTAAGTTTCTCTAGTTTAGCTCTAAGTCTATCCTCTGTTAGCTATGGCGGCACTTCCTGAGGTGTATTATTTAGTTCGGCCTTACAAGCGGGGTTCGTGTAGCCCCCCGATTCCTTTGGGAAGACTGAAGAAAAGAAATTATTTAACACTTCCGCCTTTTCTCTGTCCTCTGTGGCCATTTTTCCTTTATCATCTTTTATGGGGCCAATGTGCTCCTCATAGGGCAATATGGTACTTGGGTCCATAACCTCTGGTGAGCGCATTCATTATCCACTCCGTTGGTGTGGGGACTCTTCTTTATTTTGATCACCTGTACAGGTTCTGATGGTTTCACATTCATGGTTTAACCTTTGAATACCTAGGACTCACTTCTATATATTAATTATATTCCATTTTTTTTATTTCATATATTCACTTTTTTATTATCTTTGATACACTATCAATGGACTGTATCTGTTATTTAGCGCTGCTCTTTTTTGTATAATTGTTAAGACAACTTCATGTTGGTTGATGTGCTGGCAGCTTTACTTATATGTTGGTTAGCTAAGATTTTTATTATATTATTATAATGCAGTAAACCTGCCCTGACAAAACAAATTGACACTAAAGTAAAATTGAATGGTCACTCATTGCACTCACTGAACTATCACTAGATTCACACTAAAGTGACACTAAAGTAAAAATGAATGATCACAATACACTCACACTGACTGAACTATCATTAGATTCAAATTGAAACAAACAAACAAAAACTGACCGCACTTTTAGTGCAAATAAATAAACTGAAAATGTGAAGTAAAGTGCGTAAGTCCCAATTTGAATCAATTCATAAAAAACACAGTCCCATATGTGATTGTTATCCTTCAAACACCTGAAATTGGCGAGTCACCCGTGATCTGGTGTGTTTGCTCTGCACCAACATTCAGATTGCTTCACACTCACCAGATGGTATTGACCCCTATTACAGATAGTCTGAACCAGTGCGAAATAAGAGTTTCCACTTGTGACCCCTGATGACGTCAAACACACACTGACGAAACGCTTAGGGTGGGACTAAACTTGACACGCCACTTGCGCTTCCTAGAACGCTGGTGCAATGCCTTGCGGCATCCCCTGGTTTGCGATTATGCTTCAAAACTTTTTGTATATTGTAAGTGTGTTTTTTAACCTTTTTTAAAAAAATATACTTGAACTTACTGCACAGCTTCTCTCTTTTCACCTCTACATAGGCACTATGAGTATCTAGACATACAGGAATAATGTCATTGACAGGCTCTCCCCGATTCATCTCTTCATAAGTGGAAACTCCTATTTCATGCTGGTTCAGACTACCTGTAATGGGGGTCAATACCTTCTGATGAGTGTGATGCATATATGAATGTTGGTGGAGAAGAGACACACCAGATCACAGATGACTCACCAATTTCAGGTGTTTGAAGGATAATAATCACATATGGGACTATGTTTTTTATGAATTGATTCAAATTGGGACTTTATGCACTTTACTTCACTTTGTCACTTTATTTATTTGCACTGAAAGCGCGGTCAATTTTTGTTTGTTTCATTTTGTTAAACTTTGCTTTATGACTGGCAGCTTTCTATATATATAATTTTGTTTGGGTATTTGCACACGTGTAGGGGCATTCATTTATCTAACACTAGATTCACACTAAAGTGACACTAAAATAAAAATGAATGGTCCCACTACACTCACTCTGACTGAACTATCACTTTATTCACACTAAACTGATATTCTACACTGACAATAAATTCAGAATAGCACACTAAAGCACACTAACTCTCTAGTAGCACTGAACAGAGCCCTGTTCTATCTCTCTCCATGCTGATATCACACTACAAATATCCTCTATTGAAAGAATACTTTTATAGAGTAGTGTGGGACTAAGAGCAAAGAGTGATGATTGGATACAGTCCTCAATACTTTCTCCAATCATGGCTCTGACAGTGCTCTGCGTCCTGATTAGGCAAAGCTTTCATTGCTTCAGCCAATCTTGGCTTCTAATGCACTGTGCGGTGGCGCAGTGCATTGTGGTCATTTGGCGGCCCTAAAAAAATGGTTGAATGCCCCGATAATTCGGGAATTCCAACTCATGCTCGGACTGAACCATTCACCCATCCCTTGTAGAGGGTCTGTTAAGGAATGTCTACCTTACACTGACTGGGATCTGCACGGCTCCTCTGGATCCTTCAGTTGGGTCTGGTACATACAACATCTTGGACAACACTTCCACCTTCTCCTGAGAGGGTCCCCACTCCCACTCTTCTTCAAAGCTACTGTGTGATGACCACTCCACCAACTCTTCATCCAGGGGCCCAAATTTCACCTGCAGTCTGGGAGACCCCCAGTCTATGCACTCACTACTGACAATCCCCACTGGCTCACCTTAAGATGAGCTGTCTTCCAACATTGGCTCCTTTCAGGTGGGGCTGACAGGGTTAAAGGGTGCGGCTGGAATCTCAGGAATATCATCAAGCTCTTGCTGGGCAGTATTTACAGGTGCCAGGTCCCCGATTGGGCTGCAGACCATGGCAGAGTTCTGGCTTTCTTTCCCGATGTCGCTTTTCTTCGCAGGGGAGTCACCAGCCTCAGACTCACCCCCACTCTAAGCAAATACTTCAAGGTCCACTCTGGCCTTCCGGGACTTCCTTGGCTGTTTTGTGCAGAGATCTGATCCACACTGTAATTAAGTGGCTCTTGTTCACTTGGTGTTAGCCTGGTGAGTGGCTCGTTACAGTGCCCTCACTGCATCCAGGCACTAACCACCGCAGATGGTATTCTGCAACCAGGACACAGTAGACAAAGCCTCTATGTCCCCTTGATCATTCCAAGGGCAAATCCCCCACAGTGCGCCAGCTGGACTCCAGTCTCCACCACTGTCCGCTCCTGCAAGTCAGGAAACCAGGCCAGTGCTGGGTACACACATGCACCTTCCGCCATCTTACTCCTCTCTCTTTCTCTGTCCACATTAAGAGCACACTGGGTTTCCTCCAAGGTGTGGCTCCTCCCCCAAGCTTCTATACTGGCTGGCGCCTGAAGCTCTGATAAACCAGCCTTTTCCCGCGTGCTCCCCTGTAACCTCATGTTAACTGTACTGATGTTTGTACGCACATTCAGCATGCTCATGATGATGATTCTGGCACTTGCAGAACTTGTCAACATGCCACTCGACATAAACTGTGCACAAGCAACTGGGAGTGGTGGTAGCAAGCATTTACTGTGTTTTCCATGAGCAACAGCAAAGTCTGTAACATACATCACACTGTAGTTAGCAGAGTTAGGACAGTCCTTAACATCAGCCCCCCCCCCCCCCCATGGTTGGGCAACTGACAGACCCCCTCTTGCAGACACCTGCTGGCTTACCTCAATTGCCATGGGCAACAGCAGACAAACCTATAACAGCCTGAGAAAGAACTTTCATCGCAGAGATCACCGGGTAATATTTTAATGACAGTCACAGATTTTAAACGATTGAAAGTTACATGTTGAAAAAACATGTTAAAGCTTATATGAGATTTTGGTAATCAGGTTTACAACTTCTTTATAGGCACCATTAAGTTAATATTTCATAGATGAAAACATAATGTGGGGAGAAAGAAAGAAAGAAAGAAAGAAAGAAAGAAAGAAAGAAAGAAAGAAAGAAAGAAAGAAAGAAAGAAAGAAAGAAAGAAAGAAAGAAAGAAAGAAAGAAAGAAAGAAAGAAAGAAAGAAAGAAAGAAAGAAAGTTTAATTTTAACATTTTGATTATTCATAACAGAGTACTTGTAGTCCAATGCTACAATATTCCCACGTGTGTTTTATTGCTGGCTGACATCACCTTGATTTACTCATAAGCAACAGTAATATCTTCCACACAGTTGTTTATTAGGGGCTGTGATGATTTCCTTGCTGAATATTGCAAGCGATTACATTGTTTTCCAGGAAACTCTTATCATCCATTTCCCTCAGGTACTTTGAATAGTATATTTTTTTTTTTTTTACTATGGCGCCTGGCTGTGAGTTTTTTCCTGTAAGTCCCCAGGGCTGCAGAAACATGAATCATTACTTTACCTGCTTCTGAATCATCCACAGGGGACTAAACCAACACTTACTGCCTGATTCATTCTGTCTCCCTGCATGCCTGTCTGTGCAGTCTGTGCCCAGACTTCCTCAGGTGCTATGGTGTCAGCCTCAGTCATGGCGCTTACATTGAGCATGAGGCTTTACAGGTTTTCCTACATAATATCCTGGGGCTACTTAATACTAGAGAACAGCTTCCGGAGCCTACAATTAAAGCATAGAGCCACCTTCTTAACTTTAAATGTTGATATTCTAAGGAGAGCAGAAAAATGCTTAGCTTTTTAAATAGTTTATTTTATTGTTTTTTTTTTTATTTCATTATGCTTTTACAGGGACTTAAAGTAATCTTATGGGGATTATTTTTTTCTGGCTAAAGTTTAAATACTACGAATAGCAGGCACCTCTGAGTGACTTCATTCCACATGTGATACTATGTATACCACCACTGCACCTCAAAACTCAGATTAAAAATATAGACCATCCTCTTTATTGCTGCTGCCTCCCCTTAGTGGGTTAACAAAGCAAACGGATGAGTCAAATGTTCAGTCCAAACATTAATTTGGACAGAACATTTTCTGTTCAGCTGTTTGGAGAAGATCTGAGCTTTAAAGCAGTTTGGCTGAAATTCTTCTCAACAAACATCCCACACTGCATGTATTGTACATTGTATTGACATGCCACTTCCCAGGCTGGTTAAGGGCACCACCCAGGTATGGTATATTTTTGCATTTTTACTGTTTCATTTTAACAAATTGCAGTCCGGGCCAGTTCAGACATTTCTACATGTAAAAATTTGTAATGTAATACCCAGTTTTTTGATAAAATATGAAAAATGATAACGTTACACTGAGTAAATAGATACCAAACAAGTCACTCTTTAAAATTGTGTACAACTGTAAGATGGTGCCAAACTACAGTACCAAAAAATCTCCATAGGAAACGGTTTAAAAGCCTTTACAGGTTACCAGCTTAGCGTTACACAGGAGGTCTAAAGCTAGAATTATTGCTCTTGCTTTGACGTTTGTGGTGATGCATCACATGTGTGGTGCAACCACCATTTACATAAGTATGCGGGACCAACACATGTGCTAGCATTTGTGCATGAACATGGGGAGACAAGGGCACTTTAATTTTTTTATTATTATTTATTTTAATTAAAATAAAATATTTACACTGTCTCTTTAATTTATTTTAATCACTTTTATTGCTATCCCAAGGGATGAGCAGCATCTCCTTGTGATAGCATGGGCTGTGACGGGTCTTCTTTTTGTAGAGATCTGGTGTTAGACCCCAGTTGTCTCCTCTGGCATCCAAAGCATCTAATCAAACCAATATTGGTTTGATCAGATGCTTGTACAAGCCGCTAACTGTTTGTAAACAACCAACCAAAACCAGAAGTAATGATACCTCACATGTGTGGTGCGATCACTGTTTACATAAGTGTGCAGGACCATTGCATGTGTTTACATTTGTGCGTGAGCACAGGGGGGCAGGGGCACTTTAATTTTTTTTTTTATTTTAATATTTATTTTATTTTAAAGATATGTACATTGCCTCTTTAATTTTTTAATTACTTTTATTGTTATCCCAAGGAATGAATCCCTTGTGATAGTATGGGCCGTGACAGGTCCTCTTTAAGAAGAGATCTGGGGTCTATTAGATATCTCCTCTGGCCTCAAAAGCATCTGATCAAACTGAGGTCATTTAAAGTGATTGCAAAGGTTCTTAAAAAAATATTTTGCACAGGGCAGCCCTGATCCTTTTCTTCTGGGGTCCCATGCTGCTGCTCTGAGCTCCCCCACTTCTCTGTGCGCCAACACAGGCAGCGGATTCCTATGTGGCACACAGCGACTCGACCCTGCCCACCTACTCACCTGGCCCAGTAGGCATGCCTGCTCCTCTGAACTGTAAAGTTTCCCAGTAAGAGGAACAGCTATGAATAATGGAGCTCCATAGCAAAAATACTTTATGGTTATCTACTCCATAAAAGTTTAATCCACCGAAGATTAATGCTTCACTTTTCATAGATGCTAGAATATGATATTTCCTAAGGTCTTTCACACCAAAGCTATGATACCAAGATCTAATTGTGTGTTTATTTGTTCAGGTCTACCAACATAGCATGACTGGTATGTAGGAGGAAGAGGAAAACCCAAAGGTGGCAACAACACCCATTACCAGATGGGCAGAGACAGAATATAAAAAGAAAGTGTTCTTAATACCATATTTATCGGCATATAACACTCACTTTTTCTCCCTGAAAATTGGGTGCAAATAGTGTGTGCGTGTTATATGCCAGTATTTGTATTTGGCTGCCTCGGAGGGGAAGGAGGGGGCGCGAGCGCAATCAGATTACATAGAGCGAGGGTTTCCTGTTTACTTGGCGGCCTCTGTAATATAAATTACCATCTTCTGGACCCACATTGGAACAGTGTTCTGTCTATCATAGGAGCCAGAAGATGGGACTTCGTATTAAAGAGGCCACTGAGTAAATGGGAGATCTACGCTCTGTGTAATCTTACGTGAGGCTGCCAATGGGCATGGATCAGGCTGAAATGGGGAGGCTGCAGATGGACACTGATCAGGCTGCAATGGAGAGGCTGAAGATGGGCACAGATAAGGCTGCAATGGTGAGACTGTATTTATGGGCTCTAAACAGGCTGCAGATGGGCACTGATAAGGCTGCATTGATGAGCACTGACCCCTATTTTGCTTCAAAGTTCTTTATTTAAAATGTAAGTTTTTTCCTGAAACTTCTCTCTTAAATTAAGCTGCGTGTTATACGTCTATGCGTGTTATACGCCGATAAATAGGCTAACCAGGCAGCAGGTGACTGAGCTGGCCAAATCCCCTCTAAAATACAAATTTTCATTTTATTTATTTTCCTTACAATTTTTTCAGTGTGCAAGCTTATGTAATCTAATCACATTGTTCTACATAACTGCTTAGCTTCGAAAAGGGTGGCAACACAACGTTTGGGACTGGTAATGCTATAGGAATACTGACTATAACATAAAATATCAGACATTTTCTGTTCTGTATGTAGCACTGCCCCCTAGGGAGCTGCTGAGATTGGATTCCCCTGGGTTACCCATAGCAACAGTCTGTAAAACGTACCACTTTACCGCTTGGCTCAGGCAACGAACAGTTCAGGGGATTTGGTTTTTGTGTTTTATTTTAGAACTTGGATGGGAGATGGGATGAGTGGGATACTCCAACTTGAACTATGCACAATTTCTGAGGACAACTAACTGTAGTGTTTGTGCGGCAAGGCCACTGATTCACCTTGCCACTGAAGAGAAGTAGAAGATATGTTTGTGAATGTATTCCTCCTCAGGGTCCTATCTTGGCACCCCCTTTCTCACTTCCCGTGCATGCTAGCCACTGGAGTAGACCTCCTGGCTCAGCATCACACACTTGGTCCACTAGGCCGACTGCCTGTGACCACCTTCCTTGCTGACAGGAGCAGAGACAGCCGTCACCCTCCTCCTGGGACCTGTCTTCTTGCCCAAAGATGCCCTGTCACATGTGCCCCTGGCCTTTATAACCTATCCCAGAATGCACCACTCTCTGTGCCAACCCACTGGGACAGCTACAAAAGTCTGTGTGTCACTGGCTGGGTTTCCTCCACTGTCCAAAATGCTCCTCTATTGTATACAGTGGGGACACTCCCTCAGACCAGATAAATCACACATGGACACATGCAACAAGCAAAACAAACAATCAGGCTCCCCTGATAAGCAGGCAGAACAGTTGATGCTTTTACCTAGCACCTACCTAGGAGGGTGCTACATGTAGAAGTGCATTATATCCCAATCGCAGACAAAACTGTAGCTAGGTGGTAGTAATAACGGATACTTCAGTACAATTTTTGATAGCCGTCACTCTTTCGTCCTTTATTATAAAGCTTAATTGAATTTTAATTTTAATGAAGCAAAGTTAAAATTTCAGAACCATGCAAGGTCCCCTTTTGAAGGCCACACACAGTAGGCCTTGGGGAATAGAATTTGTGGTATTGAAATGTGATTTTCCATCCCATCTCTGGCAAATAACCCTCTGCACTATCTGTAAGGTGACAATACAGAATTTGAGTGTTAGGAATTACTTTTTCATTTAAAGTGGTCAGCAGGATAACATTAAAAAAATAGAAAGTAAAAAAAGTCAATAACATCCAATTCCTTATGTTATTTTCTTCTCCATCCAATGATGCAAGTGAGAAAATGTATTGTAGGATTTAGACACCATGTTTTTTTGTTTTGTTTTTTTTTAATCTGTATAATAACTGTACAAATTGTGCTATGTTTGTTTCCTCTCCAGAATAGCTATTTTCAATAAAACATTATGAGATATGAAAAACAATCAAAGTGATAATAACTATTATATTAAATAGGAAAAATACATAAAGCTTAGTCAAGGTCAGTACATGTTTATGAATCAAGCTTTTCACCTACCATACATCTTATCACCTCTGGGTGTAATTGTTGCACAAGCTATACATTTTCAAGCAGTGCATTCACAGTTGTACCATGACATTATCTCACATTGGAAACACATGAGTCACAGTCTTTTAACAATCCTGTAATCATAGCAGAGGAAGCTACTGGTTTCCAGTCACTATAATCTTTGTTGACACAACACAATCCTCCCTGTAATGCACTGATTACACATATTTACTATATTTATTAACAGTGGTTTCCACTCACAAAAAACAGACATCTGTTTCTCTTGTTATTATTGTTGTTACTATTATTACTTTTATTATTATTGTTGAGACCTCGGATCCTCTAATTATAAAACAAGATTTTCAGATGAATTAAATAAATCTTTGGATAAAATCGTGAAAAACTATGCATAGGGATTGATTTACTAAAGGAAAATAGACTGTGCACTTTGCAAAGTGCAGTTACCCTCTGCACGTGCAGTCGCTCCAGAGCTTAGTAAAGCTTCACTTTGCAAAAAGGAACCCAATCACGGAAAATAAAAAAAAAAATACTTTTTGCAAGCACATGATTGGATGATGGAAGTCAGTAGAGCTTCTGTTCATTTAGTAAGCTCTGGAGCAACTGCACTTTGCAAAGTGCACATTCTATTTGCCTTTAGTAAACCAACCGCATTGTGCACATATACTGTATCAATAAGTATTCAAATACTAGTCAAAGTGCCAGTATACAAAAGTCTTAAATGAAAATAATATAAACATTTATAAATGAAAATTAAAGGTAATACTACAAAATATCATACACATTAAAGTTCATTTCATCATTATCTAAAAGCAGTTTTCATAATTCCACAAGCTTACGCAGGAGCTCACCGTTAAAACAGTTCCATTGATAAAAAGAAGGGTAAAAACTCTGTATGAGGGGTTCACCATAATATAATTCCAACATGCTCTTCTTTAATAAGACAATAAAAAAGAGCAATCAGTGCAAGTAAACAATAGATTTATAAGAACACTTATAAGTAATTAAGTAATCACAACACCTAAAGGTGAATCAAAAATAAAATAAAAGTGCAGTGCAAAAAAAACAAAAACAAATCAAAATTCCAGAAATCAAATGAATAATATAAAAGTCCAAATATTCAGTAAGATGAACCACAAAGCCCAGACAGCAGCAGAAAATTCATCCACTTGTGGAAACAGAGATCCAAAGACAGAGGAAGTGTGTGACAATCTTTCCACGGAGAGGCCTGCTCGCTCACCCTGTTTAATGGACCTCTGAGCTAACAGGAAGTCAACAGCGCGTGTCCCCGTAGGGGTAACATTTTATAGCAAACTATAAAAAACTTTTTTTTTTTCAAAAATTTCAGTCGAAGAAAAGCTTTATTTATGTGAAAAAAATGATAAAAATGTCATATGGGTACGGTGTTGCATGACTGCGCAATTGTAATTCATACTGTGACAGCACTGAAAGCTGAAAATTGGCCTGATCAGGAAGGGGTGTAAGGGCCCAGTAAGCAAGTGGTTAAATCTTCTTGGCAAAACGTGTTGAGTGGAAGTAACTACATGTCCAGGCCACATGGATATTCCTTGATGGTTTTGAAGTTCAATAGCATTGTCTAACGGGGTTTTTATATTGGTAATTTGTATTAAAATATTTTTACATTTTATTTTATTTGTGTATCCTTGGCACCTTAAAAATCCCTTGTTTTTGTGTTCTTTATATATGAAATTATCTTATGGGCTATTGTGTTGGCATCAAACTAATGATTTAGGCTCATCCTTACCTGGAATCAATGCTGAGTGTTTTTACTTTTTTTATTGTAACCCATGATTTGTGACCTGTTACCTATGTGATCTTTGCCTAACTTTTTTGACCTAACTAGTTTCTGTGACCAGGCCTTAGATTCTCTGATTCTGACCATGTCTGAAGTTCTTTGTCATTGCCAGCCTGTTCTTCTTAGTACTTCTCTGCCAGTTGAGTTTGGACTTCTTTGCCTACTTTTGGTGACTCTGGTTTATCTTGTGTCACCAAAACAATAACCTAGTACTCTGTTGTTCATTTATTACTGACCTTGGAGTGTGTTGTAAACATGCTTCTGCTTTGCAGCCTCTGTCCACTGGTTCCAAAGCACTGTGCACCTGTTCTCTCCTGTGCTAGCTTTCTTAGGATCCAGTGGATCTAATAACACACCACAGGCAGCCGTGCCATTACATTGCCCCTGTGTCACTAGTCATATCACTTAAAGAGGAAGTAAAGCTTCCGCTGTAACTTGTACCTATAGGTAAGCCTATGATAAGGCTTACATACAGGTATTGTAAATATCTCCTAAACATGCACTGTTTAGGAGATATTTACTTTGCATGCAGACAGTGACATGCACTATGAAGGAACGGCCGCCCGTGCTGTTCCTTCACAGCCTTGTCCTGTGAACGGCTGCTCCCCCACGCATGCGCGGGAGTGATGTCATCAGGGTTCCAGCCAATCAGATGGCCGGAGGATGCGAACCCGGAAGGAAGAAGGGTGTACATGTCGGTCGTGTATGCGGTGAGCGGGCGGCGCTGTGGGGGCTTCGTTCTAAGGTAAGTATTTCATAATGAACTAGTGTGCGATGCATACTAGCTCATTATGCCTTTGTCTTTCAGGTTTTTATTTTTATTTATTTATTTTTTTGGAGGTTTACACCCTTTTTAAGGGTGTTTAGACTGGATGTGTTAAAGGCCACCCTAGTCAGTTTAGATTCATTCAATTACATGAAAACATAGAGGTATAATTTGGTAATCAGATTTATATGATGAAATATCTAAGGTCTTAATTAAGACCGAAGTACAGCGCTTGCTTATGGCTATGAATACCTGTATATGTTTGCCTGATTTTCAATATTGGGTATGATACCAGCACATATATTCTAAAATTGCTGTGAGCAAATATAAAAAATGTGCAAATATTGAGTGATAAAAATCAATAGTGTTGAAAATAGTAAATATTACTTTGCTAATTATATTGCTACAATAAATAAATCCATGAAGGTGTATCTGCATATATAAATATGAAATAAATAGGTGACTTTGAGCTCAAAAACATGAAATAAATATATAATATAAATAATTGAAAGAATTTGTGTCCTTAATAAATATATAGTCCAATAATTGAAAACATTATATAAAAATAGCTGTTGTGTTCCAAAATTAATAAATTGTCCTTAATAATAGGTGAATATTCAATTCGAAGGTGCACGTGCTTGATCAGAAAAACTGTGACATCAAATTCTTGCTGAATAAAAGGGCTGGATCACTTACCAGACGTAGTGGGTTCTATATACCGTACGGTATTAGAACCTATCAGGCTTGAAAAGCCCCCTGGGCTCAATGGGTAACCTCTTTAGGGTGGTCTCCAATGACAGGTGATTCCGTCCAAGGTATTTGTAATGAGAAGAAAGAAGGCTCCAAATAGCGCAATTCAGTAGGATTAAATCTTTATTTCCCATATAAAGTGGGTAAAATAGCTTTAAAAGATCGTATAACATCCCTGGTGGTCTAGCGGTACGGGCTGCTTGTCCTCCTCGCGGTGAGACAAGCTACTTCCGTCAGATTTATATGATTACAGACCCATTGATGATAAAGTTCCTATGGTGCATTTTACTTGGTATAATTGAGCAATTCAATAAGCTTATTTCAATAATGTCTCTTACTACATATTATAAGCAGCTCCATTGTTGCCCTTATTGGTATAGGTAGATACATTATTATCAGCACACTTGGCATTCCTGTAATGCATAAACCCAATTATCATCTTGCTTTACCAATGTGTCATTTACCAAGTTCCTCTTCTATTTTCTTCTGGCTAAAATCAGGCTTGTATACATTTTAGTAGTAATTCAATTCACTTCCCCAGTAACAGATAGGGCTGCTTAATTCACTGAACTCACTGTGGCAAAGAACAATCTGAAGATCATTGATGTATGGGAGATGTACAACTTAGAGAATCAGATGTTAATGTACCTAGTGAAACACTATTTACTTTGATAAATGAACTGTTAGCATGCCTGGTTCAGCGAGCTAATTTCAGCATTAGAATTCTTTTTCATTGCTGTTGTAATTGTAACAAAAATCAGTAACCCCAATTTGATTAGTGAATGCAAGCTGAATAGAAGCAGATTTTTTTGTATTATGCTGTATGTTTTGCTGAGTCACATTAATCATTGGATTGTGTCAGCTTTTCTTCCTGCTAAACAATTTTGCAAGTGCATATATGTACACAATAGAGACAGTGGACTGAAAGTTATAAATTCACCCTGGGGATGGATAATCCATCTGTGCGTGACAACAATTTATCATTCAAGGCCAGATAAGATTTTGTATGAAGGATACAACCAGTAAATTATCGGATGAAATACCAAGACTGGGAGCTTCATAATGCTCTGCCATGCTTAGATGACTGCAATGCAGTATTAAATGTGGGGTGAACATAAAAACTTAATTTTCAACTCTATTCTATATTTAGAAAGTTATATAATTTAACTAATACATTTAATCCTAGCAGGCATGTTTACTGGTACAAGCATTTCATCTACCATTAGCCACAGTACGCCCCCTTCATTCTGTAATCTCATTCTCATTTGGTTATCTTTACATAGGCTATCCCTCTTC
The DNA here is from genome assembly GCF_965119305.1 of Pelophylax lessonae. Lineage (NCBI taxonomy): Eukaryota > Metazoa > Chordata > Amphibia > Anura > Ranidae > Pelophylax > Pelophylax lessonae. The sequence continues at coordinate 155,410,669 of NC_138770.1, read as the reverse complement.
AGTCCATCATGAATGCTACTGCCAGACTCATCCATCTTCTCTCCATTGGCTTCTGGTCACTCCACAAATAAAATTCAAAATATTAACAATTTACAAAGCCGGCCACAAATATGCCCCCAGCTACATCACTAACCTAGTCTCAAAATATCAACCAAATCATTCTCTTTATTCCTCCCAAGACCTCCTGCTCTAGCTCTTTTGTCACCTCCTCTCATGCTTGCCCCCAGTACATCTCCCAAGCCTCTCCAAGCCTCTGGAACTCATTATGCCCAACTATCCACTGCTCTTTCCACTTTAGGGTGATCCCTGAAAACCTTTCTTTAACTAATTTTCTCCATCAGCTTGTAGGCAGGCTGTACTAAGCTTCAAAATAAATCGCTTGGTGTAAACTGATAAACAATGTGACTGTAAACTAAATTAATGAGATAAGCATTAATACATATTAAATAAAAAAAACGAGTGATATTGAAAGTCCCAATAACACAATGCAAGTAAAGTGACACAATAATACTGTGATAAATAAGTCCCAATACACAGTGCAACTAAAGTGACACAGTAATAAATAAATGAACAAATCTTCACCTGTGATTAAAGTGCTGCATGCTTCACTCCAAGTGATCCACGTGACAATGGTAAGATTAGCAGCTCACCTCAAGGGAAGACTCATGAGAGTCTAAACACGCATAGGGTAAAATCACAGTCGCCTGGTAAGCCCTCCTGCCACCGCCTCCAAACAATCTTTCAGGTTATATATGGCATTGGTGAAGACATAAAAAAGGATATTAATATGTATTAATGCTTATCTCATTAATTTAGTTTACAGTCACATTGTTTATCAGTTTACACCAAGCAATTTATTTTGATGTTTATTCACTTAGCGCAGCAATATTATTTATTCATTATTGTAAGTGTTTTGTGTTTGGCACTGATTGCTTGCAGCTTTGTGTTCACCATTTTTATTATTTAGATAGGGATTGCGCTGATTATTTTCATTCTTTATAGGCTGTAGGAAGCTGCCTACAAAGGGAATGTTCCATGTTAGTAAACTAGCTAGTCTGCCAGAGTTTGGGAAGGATTATTGCTAGTTTTGGGCTCTTCTGCTCTCCCTGTGCTTTTATAAAAAGAGGGAGGGCTCTGCTCACATGCAGAGTCTGCATGAGAGTAAGGCAGAGACAAGCCATAAAGATGTAGTATACAGCTGCTGTACAGAGAGGGCTCTGCTCCAGCTCCAGCCACATGGGAACAGAATCAAGGGGCTCACAGAAGAAGATGTAACCCTTTATATCCAGCAGCCCCCAGGAGCTCCCTGTGGTTCTTCTGCAATTGCATGGATTTATACCAAGTAATAGACTCTCACCTTTGCAAGGTATGCCTGGGCAGTCACACTCTAGAGTAACTAGTTAGGGATGAAAGCACTGAATTGTGTTTGCTATTAACCTGTTATACTACAGAGCTTTCAGTAAAGTATGTTAACTGTTTCCTGAGCCAGGTCTAAAGTCACTAAAGGTGTGCATGAGTGGCCTATGGCTACACTACACTACTTTGGGTCAGTAACCACATGCGGGGTATGAAGTAGATCAGTCACAAGAGGTTAACTAAGCAAGGCAAGGAAGAGTAAAGCCATTGGTAGGGGTAACCAAGTGCAGGTTCAAGACCCACAGCAACCAGTCATTAGGTGTGGTACCTGGTAAGGTGACAGGCCCCCTGGTAGTGAAGGAGTCAATGTTCTGGCTCCCTCCCTAGTTGTCGGTATCCCATAGGAATCGGATCTAAACCCATGTTACGGAGATCTATGGCCTGGTCACATACATAAAGTGGGTGCACAGGGGGACCCCATTCTGTTACTGAAAGTGAGCTAATGGAGGTACTCTGGACTACAATATTTAGTGACATGGGACAAATTGCTTTTCAGAGGAATTTTCTGGAGCACCCAAATCTGGTGCAACTGTGCATGGTAGCCAATCAGCTTCTAACTTCAGCTTGTTCAATTAAGCTTTGACAATAAAACCTGGAAGCTGATTGGTTTCAATGCAGAACTGCATCAGATTTTTCACGCTCTAGTTTTGGTAGATAACTTCATGTATGTTTTACTACTGCACACAGTGAAGGCTCTGAACAAAATAATGGGGTGGGCAACTACATGGCAGATGAGGTTTAATGTTGAAAAGTGTAAAGTAATGCACTTGGGAGCCAGAAACCAGAAAGCAAGCTGCTGACTAGGGAGGGAACCTCTGGGTGAGTCTAGGATGGAAAAGGACCTGGGGGTACTGGTAGACAACAGGCTTGGCAGTGGCATGCAATGCCAAGCCGCTGCAAGCAAAGCCAACAGAATACTGGGATGTATAAAAAGAGAATTATTCTAAAGAGATTATTCTCCCTCTCTACAAGACTCTGGTACGGCCACATCTGGAGAATTCTGTCCAGTTCTGGGCACCGGCCCTCAGGAAGGATGTGCTGGAACTGGAGAGAGTCAGGAGAAGGGCAACAAAAATAATTAGGGGAATGGAGGACATCAAGCACTGAACTTATTCTCTCTGGAGAAGAGACGATTGAGGGGGGATATAATATCAATGTACAAATACTGTACTGGCGACCCTAGCATAAGGAACAAACTATTCAGATAAAGGGAATACTATAAGACATGTGGCCACTCACTAAAACTAGAGGAAAGGTGGTTTAACCTTAAAATATGTAGGGGGTTCTTCACTGTAAGAGCAGTAAGGATGTGGAATTCTCTTCCGCAAACAGACGTATCAGCAGGGAGTATCGATAGTTTCAAAAAACTATTAGATGGGCACCTTAAAGACCACAACATACAGGTGTATACAATGTACGGTTAACATCAAACACACACACACATCATAGGTTAAACTGGATGGACTGATGTCTTTTTTCAACCTCACTAGCTATGTAACTATGTAATAACTATGTAACTATGAGTTGGGGAACTGCTTAATGTTAGATACTTCAAAGCCTTCGTCTGGTACTAAGCATTGATGAGCACACTCTGCTCAAAAAGGTACCCCTGCATGCAGAGCAAGTGACCCTGCCCCCTCTGTCTGGCGTAACTCAAGAACCCCGTGGTCTTAGAGCTTGGAGGAGTCAGGAGCATATGCCCACTCCACACCACCCACAAGCTCATCTCCTGCATTTATCATGTTTGCATCACTTGAGCTCACCTCATTTATATTGTAAGCTCTAACGAGCAGGATCTTCTGATTTCTCCTGTATTAAATTGTATTGTACCTGTACTGTCTGCCCTCATGTTGTAAAGTCCTACTAAACTGTTGGTGCTTTGTAAATTCTGTATAATAATAATTCAGTGTGGCATAACTGGGGCTCTCTAGCAAGATAGGCTTTGGATGTTGATTTGGTGAAATCATGTAATAGGCAAAGAAACAAGTTAAAGTGAACTGGAAAAAGGTAATAGGATGCGCTAGCTCAGAAAGCAAATTGCTGCACTTAGAAATCCCTGAATACCAGGAGAAAAGGTGTTGAAAAAAAGTGTCTCAAATAAAATTTGTATAAAGCGTTTCTCTTTTTAAAAAGAGAATTATCTATAAACAGTAACATAACTAAAACAGTACATAAAATGTTTGTCATTGTGATAATAAAGGAAGGATTATCTGTTATCTATTATAACACAAAGTGAAACTGAGTAACCTTGTGAACACAAAATATACAGCATTTGCAATCAGCTCTGACAATTCTTAGAGAAAAGTCCCATAAGTGAAATGAAAAAAAAAAAATTGAGTCCAAAGCCTGTGAAACAAACTGGGTGTACTTGTACAAATAACTCCTCCAAAGTGCTCAGTGAACCACCTCCGTGCTAATTAATAAATGATGGCCGCTTACTAGACATTAGCGGTCATGCAGCATTTAGTGAGACTCGACTAAACCAACTTGATCCTTAAACGAACTCCCGGTACACATCAGGGATCCAACTGCGTGAAACAAAATTTCACTGCAGCAAGCTCACTCGACATGGAAGATGTCATCTGTTTATCTGCATTCCCTTCTCCTCCAAAGCCTTCCAAAGTACACAGATATCAGATGGTATTTATCAGCTTCCAGGAAGCAGGGGGTGTGGATCTGCTTGCACACAATGCACAGAGCAGAGAGTGATGTCTGGTAAGATGCCATCATTAATTAATTAGCATGGAGGTGGTTCTCTAAACACTTTGGAGGAGTTATTTATACAAGCACACCCAGTTTGTTTGTTGACTTACTAAAACTGGAGAGCGCAAAATCTGGTGCAGCTCTGCATAGCAACCAATCAGCTTCCGGGTTTTTTTATTGTCAAAGGCTAATTGAACAAGCTGAAGTTAGAAGCTGATTGGCTACCATACACAGCTGCACTATATCTTGTACTCTCCAGTTTTAGTAAATCAGCCCATATGTAAGATAAAATTCAAACATTTTAATACATAGAACACATATTAAAAAGAAATATATACATATACCCTCCCCCAAAAAAACATAAGAAAGTTACTTCATAGCTCATACTTCATGCTGAAAATAAAGATCATATTCTAAATATTATATTCTTATGATATTTTTGTATGTACAAGGCCTCATGATGTCCAAAACATCACATCACAAAAGCAACAACAATGAGACGCTCAAAGACTCTACACATTTCATTGAAGCAGCTATCAAATTCTTCAGGAGAGTAAAGGTTGTAAACACAACAAAAAAATAAAGTGTACCTTCAATGTCATGATTATGTTGTGTAGTTATGCATGGGTCCCAGGGGATCAAAAGAAGAGCATATCAGATTTTATAATGGGAGCTAGAAGTCAATCTTAATCCCATTCAAAGATTTCAATAGCACAAAGTTCATAAAGTGACAGCCTTAAGTACAAGGAAAGGAGATAGCATAGCTCTCCATCAATCCAGGTCATCCACTTTAAGCCCACCTCAGGTTCCTCTACTATTGAAGTATAACTGCAACTCAGGATCATATATTATGTCCAAAGTAAGATCACCAATCCTTTATAAAATCTCCAATGACGTGCAAAGTACTTCACTTCCTAAGAGTCATTTAGGTCTCTTAGATGTATACTGTAGTGATAAATCCTATTATTGTCAGCCTGCTCCTTGCCTTGCATCTACAATATAGTTCTAAATTTCGTTGGGATCCTGGTACCACTCTAAAACTGGTTTGTTTGTCTATAAATATGTATTTTTTTATATTGTATGACAATATAAATGACATTATATTGTATGAATAAAAAACAAAAACATACTGCACATATTTGCAGTAAAGTTACAGTACCGTATTTTCCAGGGTATAAGACGACTGGGCGTATAAGACGACCCCCCTATTACATGATCTACCGGTAATACTTATACTTAGGTTACCTTGGAGATATTATACTCTGCATATAAGACGACTTCCCATTTTTGGGGGATTTGTTTGAGGTTCAAAAGTAGTCTTATACGCCAGAAAATACAGTACATTTCCCAACTGTTTTCTTGTTAAAGAATGTTGTGCACTTATAGACATCGTGCACTGACTTTTCTGCCCCCAGACACAGACTTAACAGTCTCACCACTCCCTTGTTCAGATGCGTACTTACTAAGATCCAATGGCCACAGCCTCCTTTGTTGTCATCCAGAACCACAGGTTCTCTCTCGCTGGGTGCACCTGTGCATTAGATAACCATAGACTTCCATAGGGCTTGTCTACCTCATTCCCCAATCTGAAAGATGCAGAGATATGAGCCCCATAAATGTATATTGGGCCTACTGCACAGGTGATATCTGACATTCACCAAATATTCACTGCAGTTGAATTTTATAGGTGCATCTGTTTTAAAATACAGAGGATGATTCACCAACAGTGAATATTTGATGAAAGTCACATTCACTGCTTTATAAATAAGCTCCTAAGTATCTATTCTTCACTCATATTTGGCTTTTTGAAGGCTGTCACTGCTAGTTTACACCAGGCTTATCAAGAAGACATTTTATGTTTCTAAGCCATTGGAAAAAAAGAGACTTTTAGGTGTATTTACCAATTGTAAACAATAGGTGGATTTTATAATAGGTCCCTTGAGTTTGTTATTCCATTTCAGAAATAAAAATCCACAGAGATGAAGAAGATTTCTGTCTGAATAACTTCTCGACATGGGCCAGTGTCAAAAGGTAAAGGACACAGAGTTGTACCTTTTTAAAAATGATGTCTGGAGGAAGAGAAGATGGTGTCAACAGCATGATTTCTAAATTTGTTTTCCCAGTATAATGACCACGAAGGACAAAGGAAGAATACAAAAGAAATCATGAAATAAAACTGAGAATAGTAAAGCACAATAAACTATTGTAATGAACACAAAAGAGTATGAACCATTAAAAAGGATATATATATATATATATATATATATATATCTTGTATATAACTATATACAAAAATACAAGCATTATATTGGTATATATGTAAAAATATATTTTATATAAATAACAGTGATAAAGATGAATTTAACAAAATGCACAAGTAAAAAAGTGAAGGCTAGGCTAACAATGATCAGAAATGAACAGCTATTATTATAGGGAAGGGGCATAGAACCCCACAAATAAGTCAAAATATAAAGACATATTGGGATGAAAGGGACATTGTAGAGCATGTAATTAGCATTATGGCAATGAGTTGAAGTTCAATTCAGTTCCAGTAAATGTTTGCATCGTAAACCCTGGTAGTGAATTTTTACCACATTCACTTAAGCCCCGGAAGATTTTACCCCCTTCCTGACCATGGCCTATTTTGCGATTCGGCACTGCGTGATTTTAACGGACAATTGCGCAGTCATGCAACGCTGTATCTAAACGAATTTGACGTCCTTTTTTACCCATAAACAGAGCTTTCTTTTGGTGGTATTTGATCACCTGTGCGATTTTTACTTTTTGCGCTATAAACAAAAAAACAGCATCAATTTTGCAAAAATAACAATATTTTTCACATTTTTTTATATGAAATTACCCCAAAAAAAAGTAAAAATCAAAATTTTTTAACAGTTTGGGCCAATTTTTTTTTTTACCATATGTTTGGTAAAATAAAATCGCAAAAAGCTTATTTTGATTGGTTTTTCGCAAAATGTATTGCGTTTACTAAAAAAGGGAAAGATTTTTGTCATTTTTGTTGTTTTTTTTTTTTTTAACGCGTAATGGCTGCGATCTGCGATTTTTTTTTGCGGGACTGCGACATTGTGGCGGACAGATCAGACCCTTGACTGACATTTTTGACACTTTTGACACTTTTGGGGTTACCAGTGACATTTCTACAGTAATCAGTGCTATACATATGCACTGTTACTGTAAAATTACACTGGCAGTGAAGGGGTTAACTTTTTTTGAGAGGGAGGGTGTAACGGAACAGGGCACCCCGGACCGGGTGCCTCCATTGAAAGATGCTCCTAGTGCTTCCCGAGGGCTCCAAGCACTCCACCAGACACCGTAACCACTTCAGATCCCACGAACCGCCGCAGCTTGGTTAGGGTCTCGCAATCTCCTACCCACCCTGGACCTACGACAAGGCTCCAGGTTCCTGTGGGTGAACCTCTTTCCCCAGAGAGTGCAGCAGAACAAGCTCTACACAAGCTCTTAAAAGAGCTCAGTGATTCTCTAAGGGAGTATGGAGGACCATAGCAATCCCTTGCAGCATATCCCCCAATAAGAGACAGAACTCTAGATTGAGGTTGAATGAACTCAGCACAACTTTATTGAACACGACTTATATACAGTTTTCACCCACCAAGTTACCACCCAGATGGACCTTGTTGAAGACTGAACATAATATTCACCATCCAATAGGAACAGAGTTTTTACACTCTCATACAGTCTACAAAATATACAATGTGAGACAATCCCCCCTCCCCCTTAGCATCTAATCAACATTCCTATAAGTTTCTCTTAAAGCAGACAGACAGGTGGGCTCATTAGCACAGTTAACAATAGGTGAATGGAAAAGGTGTCTCAGACCCTATTTTAGACAAAAGCACTTCAATGATTAGCAGCCATGCTGTCTCTACCAGTTCCTGGATGCCCATATAAGGAGTGGACTTTCTGTACCTTACAGTTTACAGGAATAAAGGTTTAGCTTCTAGGCTAGAGGCAAGACTCCATTAGCCCCATGACTTATCCGTCTTTAAATTCCAGTGACGGTGAGTCCCGTCACAGAGGGGTTATGTGTGTCCCTAGGGGCGTGATTCTAACTGTGATTGGCTGAGGCTTGAGGTGTAGGAACAGTGATCAACGGTCCTACATAGTAGAACCGTATGATCACCATTCCTACACAACATCAGCCGCCTGCCTTTCTCCCTCTCCACCCGACGATCGCGAGTGACCGGCGGACATTGGGTCCGCCGGTCACACGCGCGGGGGGGGTCCGTGACCACACAGGAGCGGGAGCGCGCCTCCGGCGGCACGCGCTCGCTCCCTAGACCCTCACAGGCTAGCGACGTAGCCCTACGTTACTCTGCCTGTGAGGGGCTGACCGCCGACGTAAATAGTCGTGCGGCAGTCGGCAAGTGGTTAAGGTAGATGAAAATACTTTGCAAAGTGTGTTTTTACTTTAATAAATAAAGAGTGTAGCACTAAAAGAAAATGAACAACAATGAAATGTGAGTACTGTGTTATAAATGGATAACACCTAAAGTCCAAAAAAGTGCTGAATTAAAATAAATGTGTATATATATCTATCTATATATATATATAGATATATATATATATATATATATATCTATATATATGTATATATATCTATATATATAGATATATCCAATATTGAATGAAAATTAAACATTAAAAAACAATATAGTGAAAAACATAGATTTAGATGCAAAGTTCCATGATAGAATCTACAATATAAACTTATTGGTGAAAGCACATAGTTCAGTGCAAAATATGCACAAAAAATTGGTGGTGACTTGAAGTGAAGAAGTGATCTGGTACAGTTCTCCAGAATCATCCACCACACCCAGGGCCGGCCTTAGGTGTTCAGGCACCCTGTACGAGCTAATCCTGCGGCGCTCCCCGTGCGTGTGCGCATTTTCTTGCACCTTTTTTGCACTTTATTTGACTTTTCTTTTCTATGATCACTAATACCTTAGCCCCCCCTTACATCAGAGACCCTCACAGAGGCCCAGCTTTACATCAGAGACCCTCACAGAGCCCCGCCTACATTAGAGACCACCACAGAGCCCCCCTTAAATCAGAGACCCCCCATAGAGCCCCCTTAAATCAGAGCGCCGCCTTACATAAGAGACCCCCCCACACAGAGCTCTCCTTACATCAGAGACCCCGCTACACAGGGCCCCCCTTACATCAGAGACCCCGCTACACAGAGCTCCCCCACAGAGACCCCTTACATCAGAGTCCCCCCCACACAGAGCCCCCTTACATCAGAGCCCCCCCACACAGAGCTCCCCTTAAACATCAGAGCCCCCCACACAGAGCTCCCCTTACATCAGAGCCCCCCACACAGAGATCCCCTTACTTCAGAGACCCCCCCCCCACAGAGTCCCCCCACACAGAGCCCCCCTCACATCAGAGACCCCTACACAGAGCTCCCCTCACATCAGAGACCCCTAACACAGAGCCCTCCTCACATCAGAGACCCCCCCACACAAAGCCCCCCTTACATCAGAGACCCCCCACACAGAGCCCCCCTCACATCAGAGAGCCCCCCACACAGAGACCCCCCTTAAATTATTGCAGGAGAGAGAACTCACTTACCTCACGCTGTCTGCAGCTTCTTTCCTGCCCACACATTCCCGGGGAGTGTGGGCGGGCGGGGCGGGAGGGGGAGGAGAAGGGGCGGGAGGAGGAGGAGTTGACGATCTCTCTCCTCTGGCGTCCCTGCAGAGGAGGAGGAGGGATCAGTCAGCGGCGGCATCTCTGTGGCTGAGCTGTGTGTAGTACACAGCTCAGACTGCAGCAGTAGTAGACTGGGGCACAGCCGCACAGCGGAAAGTAAGCGGCGGCCACGGCCTGTGTTAACCCTGTCCAGGCCGTGGTCCCCGCTTACCTCCCGCTGTGTGGCCTGATCATCTGCGAGCTGTGATGGCCGCACGGTGCCCCTGTTGCCCATGGCGTCCTGTGCGGCCGCACAGCTCGCACACACCAAAGGCTGGCCCTGACCACACCCCTGTGAAATGGACACTTCCGCTAGAGCAGCAAACACACACTCAACATAGATCGACCATCTGTTGTAGCTGTGGTAAATAAAGCTCACCGGGAGCCAGATGAAGTCTCCATAGTGTAGTATTTATTGAAATTGTATGTTAAAAGCCAAAATAAAATCAATCATAAAACCATATGGCAATGGGTGCCACCACTGACCTGCTATCAGACAGTGGCCTGATCTCAGTACTAGTGTCTCCTCCCCAATTTTCACTTTGCAAAGTAAATATCTTCTACTCCTTTAGTAAATCAGTCATAGCACTAGCAGTCTTTTCTCCACTGTGTGCCAGCTGTCACAGGTCCTCTGACATCATCAAGTGCAATGCAGGGACCAATGCCCTGCATTAGGAATAAGAATGCAGAGGAACAGCCCACAAGAGGAAAGAGGAGCTGCCATATTGGATGCCAGAGGTGCATAGATCTAGTAAGTAAAACTACTTTTCCTGGTATCCTGGACCTAAACAAGCTTACAACCCTCGCAGTGTTGGGGAAACCTGAATCTTTTGGGAAGGATTTTTGTCTTCCTCAGAGATAGGCTTTAAGCAATAAATACTAGACTCACCTACTGCTCATAGTCCAGCATCTACAGAAACAGTGCCAAACACCCAACTCCAAATCCAACTGCTTCATATTTTGGATTTTTTTTTTTTTTTTTGCTTTTACTAAAAAAATTATAAAATGTTGAGTATTATGTATAATATAAATTAAAGAAAAAAATGAGTATAGGGATAATGTAAGTGATAATATTGTTCAGAATCTAGCAAATGGCATTTTTTTAAATTTTTAAAGTTTAAAGTTTCCTCTCACGCTTTAGCTCTTCCATACAGAGAATACACTAGGTTGATAATAGGTCAAATATTGCAGTTAAATTGCTTTCATTTTAAAAATTGTGAATTAGTGATTACATGTATTTGAGTCTGTAGCCCTGATCTGTGATGCTGCTCTGTGCCACTGTATAGACTGGGCTGTCACCCCCTTATTTCAATCCTTCTCCCCAGTCGCCAGTGAGTGGAGTAGCCATGTAGGGAGAGGAAGAGAAAGAGAGTACATTTTTGTTTGTTTGTGGGGAGAAGGAAAGGACACGGGACATTTTGCAGGGCTGTGTTGCAGCCACTGAGAACCAGATGCAAACCCTGGCCATCATCCAGGACTGAAGAGGGCATTGTGATTGGCTGTTGTGCAGACTGGGAGAATGAAAGACTGCTGGGAACTGCTTGGAATTTTAGGGGTGTGGGCCCCCTTTTTTCTATTAATCCATGAACTGAATAGACTACAAGTTCCAGGAACACAAGGAGAGGAGTAGGAGGAAAAAGGGAGAGAAACCCAGGCTCAAGGAAGTCTCAGTGGGTGGGGTTTGAAAAGACCGGTGGACCTTTAGCTTCCATTACCACCTCTTAGTTAACACTCCCCCCCCATCCCCATCCCATCCCTAGTCTCAAGGTACAGGTGCAGAGACATTGGGTCCTCCAGTTATTAGTAGTGTTATACAACATTGGTATATGTTATTGTTCACGGAGTGTTTGCTGAGTGTGTTGCATAAATAAATATTCCCTCTTAATCCTTGGAGTGTCAGAGAGTGTGGTGCTGCACAGAGGGTCACTGGCACTGAGAATAGGGGACCAAGAAAAACAGCTCCTTTAATAGAATATATTTTTTTTTAAACCAGAGTTTAGTGTCACATTAAGATTTGAAAAAACCTACAACCCACGAATTAGTAAAATAACAGTACAAAACAAAAATAAGAAAGAAATGTTTATGAAAGGTATGTTAATGTGCCAACCGCAAGCTATGTTTTTATATTTTATGATTACTATTCAAAGCACATCTACACAAAGCATTATTATGTAAGAATGTGTTTCATAAACATGTTGTTTTTTAGGTTGTTTTTTAGCTTTTACTTAAGTATTGATGAAAATCACGAAAAACAAAAAAATCACAGCTCAGCTTGAAATGTGTTTTTATCAAAAATTGCTTTAATGACCACTCAAAATAATTTAAACAGGCAAGAGCCTTGTAACATTTAATTTACATTCAGGAAGTCCACATTTAGTAAATGGTTATGTTTTAAGTATTGATCTGTTTCTATGTAAAAAAGCAAATTTTCATGGTATGTTGGCCCCAAGTGACTCAAATTAAATGGAAAAAGTCCCTAAGAAACTAATTGTCAAGTCTCCGTTCCCCACCAATTCAGCAGCATGTGTAAAGTTCAAAGAAAAGCCAAGTGTATGTTAATTACTGTCATGCCATTATTTTCTTTTCATGTATATTTTATTTCACTTCTTAGAAATAGTAATATATGTCTCTGTTGGATGCCTAATATATCACACACTTTGTTTGGGTCGCCAAATTTTGTTTAACAATTTGGTCTACAAAAAAAAGCAAGCAAGTAGCGTTTTAATATTTTACTATATACCCAGTGGGTACTCAATCTGGGATTCTAGTTTCTATCTCATCTTTGAAAAATAGGCTGTAAACAAAACAGCCAGATATTAATAGTAATCAGCCTTATGCTTAATACATTACTGCAACTGAAAGTCCAATCAAATGGTTGGTATTGAGTATAGAACATTTATACTCTTATTAGAATAACATGACATATCTAAAACTTGGAAAAGTAGAATGCAATCTTTTTGGAGCGGAATGTACCTAATACCATTCAACAATTACATTTATTAAAAAGAGCTACACATTTAGGGACATATATTGTTTTACTTTCAATGCATTTTTATTTAAAAAAAAATAAGAAAGGTAACATCAGAGTCATCATAACACTGCAAACAAGAACAAAAGGTTACAGGGTATCAGGTAGGTGGCAGGTTACAGCGTGATACAATCATGTAGAAATACAGGCAGAGGATAAACCAACAGTGAATGAAGTTGTCTAATAGGCCAACGGCCAAGTGGGGTTAGGTTAAAATGTGTTGTACATGAAACTGTGCCGAACTATCGTCTAGACGCATGCGGCCCGGAAACGTAGGTAATGCGGCCCACTGCCCCCTGACAATTTTTTTTTTGCTGGGGAGGAAGCAAGTCGGGTCGGGGGCATGGCCACAGCAACTTCCAACTAACGATAGGCAGAGGCTGCCTCGGAGGGGAGGGGGGGGGGTGGTCGAGCATGTGCAGTGTTTCTGACTCCTACCACCATGTCCACTTCAAATCACTGAAGTGGTCATGATGGTTAGAGTGTTCCTTTATTATCTCTCAGAAGAAGTAAGCCTCTGTATACTGATTCCATTTCATTTGATCTTTCTCTAGTTGTGTTAAATTAGTGCAGGTGGTGCGGCAGCGCGGGAAGGGCACGGCAGCATTTTATTACTTATATACCTTAACTATAGTATATATTTTATATGCGGCCCAAGGAAAATTTCTCTACACTCAATGTGGCCCAGAGAAGCCAAAAGGTGGGAAACCCATGGCCTAGACCCTCAACTAAGGGACCCTGCTACATGAAGCCACTAGGATGTATGTCCTAGGAATGCCTGAGATCCATGATAAACCTAGGAAATACTCGGGGTATAACAAGCTGTATCCACAAAACTACAATAACCTGTGAGTGAACATGTGACAAATCAGGGGAGTAAACGGCCTTGGTAAATTGTAACATAAGCAGTAGTACAGAGATACCCCGTAAGTATAAAATCCGAAGGTGTTAGACCAGAAGAAAGAGAAAAGATGAAAGGAAGGGAAGAAAGAAAGGTGAAGGAAGTAGCAGAAGCGAGAGAACAGTCGGTCTCCAGTAGGATTAAGGGACTCCAATTAGTTGCTACCCAATCCAGGGATCAGCAAAATTCCAAAATAGGGACATATATTGTTTTATTAGGGGGTTATAGCTGATAAATAGATCTGAGCTGTCCTAAACCTTAGGGATCTATTTATAAAGCAGTTCACCTGACATTCACAAAGCATTCACTGCATAAAACCTTTCTAGTGCATGTGATTAAAATTACAGTAATTGATTCACCACCAGTGAATGTTTGGTGAAAGTCATATTCACTGCTTTATTTGTATGCTGCTTAAAGGGTTAGTTCATCTTTACCAAAAAAACTGCCTATGTAGGTTATGGGCACCTATAGATAAAAACAAACTGTGCAAGGGGCGAGGTGACCCCGAGCTGAATGGCCACATTAAAGCAGAGCTGTCCATATAGTCGGGGAAATTAACAGGAGCCGAGGCAGCCCGAGCACCCGCCGACACCCGAAGTGACAGCGCACTCTCCAGAGAGCAACCCGCCATGCCCAGACGGCAAAGAGAGCCTCCTAAGCCCACTAAAGTGACAGGGTTCTTACCGGTCTTCTCCCACGGCCTAAGCCAAGCTGGTGGGGCGGGACACAGCACGTGGCCAGGCACGAGGCTGACTGAAGGAAAGGGGGCAGCGGCGCTGAGCAGCGGATCACTATCCGCTCAACAAGGGAACACTGCAGGCGGATCAGGCACATCCACGCCAACATCCAGGAGCCCTGCAAAATCTAAACCCCGCTGGGACAACAACATAGGCGGTGAGGAACAGAAAAGCCAGGATCCAGGATTTCTCCAGAGCTTCTCCCATTCTTTGGAACTCTCTACCCCAATCTGTCCGACTGTCCCCAAGTCTATCCATCTTTAGACGATCCCTGAAAACCCTTCTCTTTAAAGAACCCTACCTGGCTACTAACTAATACACTGTTTCACTTTTTTCATCAGCTCATCCCCTACAGCTATTACCTTTTGTATCCATTGACCCTCCCTTTTAGATTGTAAGCTCTAACGAGCAGGGCCCTCTGATTCCTCTTGTTCCAAATTGTATTGTAACTGTAATGTCTGCCTTAATTTTGTTAAGCGCTGCGCAAACTGTTGGCGCTATATAAATCCTGTATTATAATAATAATAATACTATGGAGGTAAGCAGTCACAATCCCTCTCTGACACCTGACTTTGCCAAGGATGACCCCTTCAGCATGTACCCCACAACAAGTCAACCTGTAACTGATGTTACTTTAAAGGACATGCTGCAGTCACTTAGATCATCCATTCAGTCTGGCATACTGTCCTGTATCCACCGAGTCAATGCTGAAGTACAAGTTATAGGGAACAGAGTAAATCATATGGAAAACCAAGTAGGTGAATGCATCGTGTCCTTTAACCCCCTGATTGATGCTCATGAAGCACAAAATGAAGAAATAGACTGGATTAAACACAAGATAGCCGATCTCGAGGACAGGTCAAGACTAGAGTTGATCGAACACCTGGATGTCCGGGTTTGGCGGGTCCAGGCTAACTTGAAAAAAAAGTCCGGGTTCGTGACCCGGACTTAACCCGAACTTTACCCCGATCCCGAACCCCATTGAAGTCAATGGTGACCCAAACTTTTGAGCACTAAAATGGCTCTAAAAAACACATGGAAAGGGATAGAGGGCTGCAAATGGCAGCAAAATCTTCTTAAGAGCATGGCAAGTGCTCTGAAAATAAATGTGGATAGGGAAATAACTTAAAATAACATAAAAAAACAGAAAAATTAAAAATAATAATCTTGAATGATGTAGGAGGAGGATGAGGCCAATATGAAGTAGGAGGTTGAGGTGGCGGTGAATATGGCGGTGTAGGTGGAAGCGGCGGTGGCAGTGGAGGAGGAGGACGAGGCCCATATGGAGTAGGAGGTTGAGGTGGCGGTGGATGTGGCGGTGTAGGTGGAAGCGGCGGTGGAAGAGGACGAGGTAGCCAACACTGGTTTTTGTTTTTAATTTTATTTCTTTTTAAATTAGGGTACACCCCAAAAGAGTTAGAAAGATCAAATACAACAATGGCTGGGTAAGGCCGGTATAAATATCTATTCTGCACAAGGTACGGACAAGTCCTGTTGGATCCATGCCTGGTTAATTTTAATGAATGTGAGCTTGTCCACATTGGCTCTGGACAGGCGGCTGCGCTTGTCTGTGACAACGCCCCCAGCCGTGCTAAATACAAGTTCAGATAATACACTGGCTGCAGGGCAGGCCAGCACCTCCGAGGCGTAAAGGGCAAGCTCAAGCCATGTGCCCAATTTGGAGACCCAGAAGGTGAAGGGGGCAGATCCGTCATTCCGTATGTCTAGGCATGTGCACACATACTGCTCCACCATGTTAGTGCTGGGTCGTGGTGCTGCTGGTGGAGCTCCTGTTGCAAGGAGAGGATGTGGTCGATCTGTGCCAGCTACACGCACAAGTGAAACACCTTTCTCAGCTGCGAGTAGGCGACAGAACCTTACAGCAGTATTTGGTAGGGCCTAATGCGCCTCTACAAATGTTGACGCCAGAACAAGTACAGGCGATAGTAGATTGGGTTGCTGACAGTGCCTCCAGTTCCTTCACATTGACTCCCACCCAGTCTTCTGCTGAAAGGTCAGAGTTGGCACCTGCAGCTGATGTCCATCAATGTTTCACCTCACCCCCTTGCAAATCAGCCAAGCAGTCTGAGCCCCAAGTCATGCAGCAGTCTCTTCTTCTTTTTGATGACTCTGTTAGCATGGTTTCCCAGGGCCATCCACCTAGCCCTGTCCCAGAAGTGGAAGAGATTGAGTGCACTGATGCCCAACCACTTATGTCTCCAGATGAGTACATGGGAGGACCATCGCATTACGTCTCGGATGATGACGAAACACAGGTGCCAACTGCTGCAGGGGTGAAGACTGGGTGGAAAATGATGTGGAGGACGATGAGGTCCTCGAGCCCACATAGAATGAACGTCATGCAGGTGACCTGAGTAGTTTGGAGGAAGAGGTGGTGGTTGCACAGAGGCACCAGCACAGCAGAAGAGGGAGCAGGGTGCAAAAGCGGAGCGGCCGTGCCCTAGACACTACGCCTGCTACTGCCCAATACAGCAAGGGACCGAGCACACCAAAGCCAGCTCTAAGGAGTTCCCTAGCGTGGCAGTTCTTCAGACAATGTGCTGATGACAGGACACGAGTGGTTTGCACGCTGTGCAATCAGAGCCTGAAGCGAGGCATAAACCTTCTCAACCTGAGCACAACCTGCATGACCAGGCATCTAAGTGCAAAGCACGAGCTGCAGTGGAGTAGACACCTCAAAAACCAAGAAAGGTCTCTGGCTTCTCCTGCTTCCTCTTCTGCTGCAGTCTTGGCCTCTTCATCCACCTCTATAGTGAGACCGGCACCTGCCACTCTGCAAACAGAGGATCTGCCAGCAACACCACCACCTGGGTCACCAACAACCATCTCCACAATGTCCCGTGGAACGTTCAGCTTTCTATCTCCCAAACACTGGAGTGGAAGAGGAAGTACCCCCCCCTACCCACCCACGATCCCTGGCCCTGGATGCCAGCATTTCAAAATTACTGGCCTTTGAAATGTTGTCATTCTGTCTGGTGGAGCCTTAAAAGCCTTATGGCGGTGGCTGTCCCACAGTACGTCGTGCCCAGCCGCCACTACTTTTCGTTACATGGACCAGTAAGCACGGTCAGGGACGTTATATCTCCCTAACAGCACACTGGGTAAATGCAGTGGTGGCTGGGCCTGAGGCGGATAGCAGTTTGGCGCATGTCCTTCCACCACCGAGGATTGCAGTGCGCTTCAGTTTGCCTCCTGTTCCTAACTCCTACTACTCCGCTTCCTCATCCTCTACAGCTTCCTCATCTGGTCAGCGTAACACCTTCCCCATCAACTTCAGCACAGACAGGGGTAAACGACAGCAGGCAGTTTTAAAACTTGCCTGTTTGGGGGAAAAACCACACACCACGCAGGAGTTGTGGAGGGGCATTCAACAGCAGACCGATAAGTGGTTGCTGCCAGTGAGCCTCAAGCCCGGCCTGGTGGTGTGCGATAATGGGCGAAATCTCGTAGCAGCTCTGGGCCTAGCCGGTTTGACACACATCCCTTGCCTGGCGCATGTGCTGAATTTGGTGGTGCAGAGGTTCCTTAGAAATTACCCCGATATGTCAGAGCTGCTGCAGAAAGTGCGGGCCGTCTGTGCGCACTTTCGGCATTCTCACCCTGCTGCTGCTCGCCTGTAACTTCGGCCTTCCCGGTCACCACCTCATTTGTGACGTGCCCACAAGGTGGAACTCCACCTTGCACATGCTGGCCAGACTGTGCGAGCAGCAGTAGGCCATAGTTGAGTTTCAGCTGCAGCACGCACGCATGAGTCGCTCTGCAGAACATCACCACTTCACCACCAATAACTGGGCCTCCATGCGAGACCTGTGTGCCTTGTTGCGCTGTAACATATGCAGACTAGGCCGCAATTTATTTTTTTCCCCTAAATGGGTTTTTATTGATAAGCGGAATACAACAACAGTAACCAATGGGTGTATCTCACTGTAACATATGCAGACTGGGCCGCAAACTTTTTTTCCCCCTAAATGGGTGTTTATTGAATAGTGGAATAGAACAACAGTATCCAAAGGGTGTATCTCACAGTAACATATGCAGACCAGGCCGCAATTTTTTTTTCCCTAAATGGATGTTTATTGAATAGCAGAGTAGAACAACAGTATCTAAAGGGTGTATCTCACATGTACAGATACAGACTAGGCCGCAATTTAATATTTTTTCCCTAAATGGGTGTTCATTGAATAGCGGAATAGAACAACAGTATACAAAGGGTGTATCTCACAATAAAATATGAAGACTAGGCCGCAATTTATTTTTTTCCCCCTAAATGGGTTTTTATTGATAAGCAGAATACAACAACAGTATCCAATGGGTTAGCTCACTTTAACATTTGCAGACTAGGCCACAATTAATTTTTTTCCCCTAAATGGGTTTTTATTGATAAGCGGAATACAACAACAGTATCCAATGGGTGTAGCTCAGTGTAACATATGCAGACTAGGCCGCAATTACATTTTTTTCCCCTAAATGGGTTTTTATTGATAAGCAGAATACAACAACAGTATCCAATGGGTGTATCCCACTGTAACGTATGAATGAAAAATTTCTATTTTTCCCTTTAATTGATGATTTTTGAAGAGCAGATTTGAACAGCAGTGTCTAAACGCTGTATGACAGTGTCACAGTAAAGTATGAATGAAAAACTGAAAAATATCTCTTTTCCCTAAATACTGAAAAATAATTATTTTTCCCTTACATTTGTGCTTTTTGAAGAGCAGATTAGAAAAAGCAGTGTCTAAACAATGTATGTCAAAGTAAAATATGAAGGAAAAAAGTTTTTTCTTTTTTAAATGCAGATAAAGCAGACACATATGCACTAAACTTGCATTACATGGCCCCTACACACCGCACGCCTAACAGGTTGGATACTGTTGTTGTTCTATTCCGCTATTGAATAAAAAAAAACAATTTGAATGAAAAACTGGAAAATATTTTTTTTTCCCTAAATACTGAAAAATAATTATTTTCCCCTTACATTGGTGCTTTTTGAAGAGCAGATTAGAAAAAGCAGTGTCTAAATAAAGTATGCCAAAGTAAAATATGAAGGAAAAAAGTTTTTTTTCTTTTTTAAATGCAGATTAAGCAGACACATATGCACTAAACTTGCATTACATGGCCCCTACACACCGAATGCCTAACAGGTTGGATACTGTTGTTGTTCTATTCCGCTATTGAATAAAAAAAAAAACATTTGAATGAAAAACTGAAAAATATTTTTTTCCCCTAAATACTGAAAAATAACTATTTTCCCCTTACATTGGTGCTTTTTGAAGAGCAGATTAGAAAAAGCAGTGTCTAGACAATGTATACCAGACAATGTATCAACATCACAATTACCGCATTTTGTCAGAGAGCTATTCCAGACGTCAGAATCTGCACTTACCCCTACTGATCTCATAACTGACAGGATTCACAGGGTTCCAAAACCCTAATTTCTTCCCGCCCAAGTACCACGAGATGTCCTCATGCATATCCAGTTTTTTCAAGTTAAAGAAAAAATTCTGGACACCTTCCCCAAAGGGGAACATCTCCCAGAACAGGCTTCAGGCCTCCAAATACTCCCAGATCTATCCGCCCATACATTAAGATGCCGTAAAAACTTAGACACAATCTCCAAAGCCCTCAGAAATTATTCCATTTGCTACAAATGGAAATACCCAGCCAAACTCCTCATTACCAGAGAGGGCAATGTAACACCTGTTATGACCTTGAACGAGGGCATACAACTTTTGTGCACATGTGGCATTGTCCAGGATCATCAACCAGTGTCACGCAATCCCCCTAACCTATCTCACATGGAAGGACACTGGCACATAGTCTCCAATAGACGCTCTCGTGGGAATCACCAAATGGGTGAAGCCAGGCCCTGAAGATGTAACTCTGATATAATATCTAGGGATGAGCTTCGAGTTTGAGTCGAAGGTAAGTTTGACTCGCACATCACTCGTTCATCGATGACGAACAAATGTGCTTCTTCTCGGGAAATTTGAGTTTCCCATAATGCACTGCACGCACGCCGCATATGCAGCGCGTTATGTGATTGGCCAAAGCATGCACCCTGACCTCATGCTTTGGCCAATCAAATGATCTCTGCCATGATTGGACAAAGGCAGGCTGCTTTTAGCCAATCATGGCTCAGGGGCCAAGTACACGCCCCACACTACATATAGGCTGCTCACGTGTTCAGGCTGCTCGCTGCTCGAGTATCATTGTGCAGGCAAATTAGACAGGGACAGGCAGGGAGAAAGTCTTTTTTTGGAATTTGTAAGACAGTGCAGAGACATTTCAAGCAGTGTAGGAAGGGCCAGGTTCCTGTGTGAGGTAGGGAGAGATTTCTTACTTTACATCAGATACCAGTCAAGGTATTGTTCATCAGTCAGTGGTGGAACATTCTGTAATATTCACAGACCTATTTGATTATAGATCACTTCAGATATCATTCAGAGTATTCATCGGTCAGTGGTGGAACATTCTATAATATTTACAGACCTATTTGATTATAGATCACTTCAGATATCAGTCACAGTATTCATCGGTCAGTGGTGGAACATTCTATAATATTCACAGACCTATAGGGTTATAGATCACTTCAGATATCATTCAGAATATTCATCGGTGAATTGTGGAACATTCTATAATATTCACAGACCTATTTGATTATAGATCACTTCAGATATCAGTCAGAGTATTCATTGGTCAGTTGTGGAACATTCTATAATATTCACAGACCTATTTGAATATAGATAACTTCACATATCATTCAGAGTATTCATTGGTCAGTTGTGGAACATTCCATAATATTCACAGACCTAAATTATAGATAACTTCAGATATCAGTCAGAGTATTCATTGTTCAGTTGTGGAACATTCCATAATATTCACAGACCTATTTGATTATAGATCCCTTCAGATATCATTCATAGTATTCATTGGTCAGTTGTGGAACATTCTATAATATTCACAGACCGATTTGAATATAGATCACTTCAGATATCATTCTGTCAGAGACACAGCCGTACTGGCATTTCTGCCAGTACTAGTCATGGACGCTCCTGGTTCAATCGAAACAGCCCTCTGCTGGCCCATCAGGGAAATGGCCATAGGAGAACTGGCAACATTGCCAGTAATAGCAATGGTCGCTCCTGCTTCAATTGACACTGCCCTCTGCTGGTCTATAAAAGGTGGCCATAGGATCAGACTCATTGCTGGATTATCTCGTCAGCTTCCTGTGAACTGAACCTTGTTATCTTCTTGGACTTCCTGTTGTGACCCGGCTTGTTTCTGAACCATCTGATCTCCTCCTGGTGTTTGACCCTTGACTTGCCTCTCAGACTTTGCTCTTGCTACTACCTGCCTGTTTTCCCAGTGTATGACCCCGGCTTCAAAAAAACAAAACAAATCACCGCTCTGAAAGCAGCCAGCTGAGCCGGGTGGATCCCGAGCAACTGTGGCAGTCCTACAGGAATGGGTGCTCACCCAGGTCCGCAACCTGAGAAGTCCATGTAAGTAGAAAAGAAAGTGGCAATTCCAGACCCAGGAACTTGGAAACTTGAGTTTTATTCTTCAAATCAAAGGTACAACATCAGACAGGAACACAAGACAAACTGGACAGCAGACGCGTTTCACACCTTGTGCTTATTCATTGCTCATTGCAATGAAAAATATGAAGTAAAAAAAATATTTATTTTTTAAATGCAGATTTAGCAGACACATATGCACTGAGTTTGCATTACATGGCCGTTACTCACCGCACACCTAACAGGTTGGATACTGTTGTTGTTCTATTCCGCTATTGAATAAAAAAAAAAAAACCCATTTGAATGAAAAACTGATACTGAAAAATAACTATTTTCCCCTTACATTGGTGCTTTTTGAAGAGCAGATTAGAAAAAGCAGTGTCTAGACAATGTATACCAGACAATGTATCAACATCACAATTACCGCATTTTGTCACAGAGCTATTCCAGATGTCAGAATCTGCACTTACCCCTACTGATCTCATAACTGACAGGATTCACAGGGTTCCAAAACCCTAATTTCTTCCCGCCCAAGTACCACGAGATGTCCTCATGCATATCCAGTTTTTTCAAGTTAAAGAAAAAATTCTGGACACCTTCCCCAAAGGGGAACATCTCCCAGAACAGGCTTCAGGCCTCCAAATACTCCCAGATCTATCCGCCCATACATTAAGATGCCGTAAAAACTTAGACACAATCTCCAAAGCCCTCAGAAATTATTCCATTTGCTACAAATGGAAATACCCAGCCAAACTCCTCATTACCAGAGAGGGCAATGTAACACCTGTTATGACCTTGAACGAGGGCATACAACTTTTGTGCACATGTGGCATTGTCCAGGATCATCAACCAGCGTCACGCAATCCCCCTAACCTATCTCACATGGAAGGACACTGGCACATAGTCTCCAATAGACGCTCTCGTGGGAATCACCAAATGGGTGAAGCCAGGCCCTGAAGATGTAACTCTGATATAATATCTAGGGATGAGCTTCGAGTTTGAGTCGAAGGAAAGTTTGACTCGAACATCACTCGTTCATCGATGACGAACAAATGTGCTTCTTCTCGGGAAATTTGAGTTTCCCATAATGCACTGCACGCACGCCGCATATGCAGCGCGTTATGTGATTGGCCAAAGCATGCACCCTGACCTCATGCTTTGGCCAATTAAATGATCTCTGCCATGATTGGACAAAGGCAGGCTGCTTTTAGCCAATCATGGCTCAGGGGCCAAGTACACGCCCCACACTACATATAGGCTGCTCACGTGTTCAGGCTGCTCGCTGCTCGAGTATCATTGTGCAGGCAAATTAGACAGGGACAGGCAGGGAGAAAGTCTTTTTTTGGAATTTGTAAGACAGTGCAGAGACATTTCAAGCAGTGTAGGAAGGGCCAGGTTCCTGTGTGAGGTAGGGAGAGATTTCTTACTTTACATCAGATACCAGTCAAGGTATTGTTCATCAGTCAGTGGTGGAACATTCTGTAATATTCACAGACCTATTTGATTATAGATCACTTCAGATATCATTCAGAGTATTCATCGGTCAGTGGTGGAACATTCTATAATATTTACAGACCTATTTGATTATAGATCACTTCAGATATCAGTCACAGTATTCATCGGTCAGTGGAGGAACATTCTATAATATTCAAAGACCTATTTGATTATAGATCACTTCAGTTATTAGTCACAGTATTCATTGGTCAGTGGTAAAACATTCTATAATATTCACAGACCTATTTGATTATAGATCACTTCAGATATCATTCACAGTATTCATTGGTCAGTGGTGCCACATTCTATAATATTGACAGACCTATTTGAATATAGATCACTTCAGATATCAGTCATAGTATTCATCGATCAGTGGTGGAACATTCTATAATATTCACGGATCTATTTGATTAAAGGTCACATCAGATATCATTCAGAGTATTCATTGGTCGGTGGTGGAACATTCTATAACATTCACGGACCTATTTGATTATAGTTCACTTCAGATATCAGTCAGAGTATTCATCGGCCATTGGTGGAACATTCTATAATATTCACAGACCTATTTGATTATAGATCACTTCAGATATCAGTCAGAGTATTCATTGGTCAGTTGTGGAACATTCTATAATATTAACAGACCTATTTGAATATAGATAACTTCACATATCATTCAGAGTATTCATTGGTCAGTTGTGGAACATTCCATAATATTCACAGACCTAAATTATAGATCACTTCAGATATCAGTCACAGTATTCATTGGTCAGTTGTGGAACATTTTATAATATTCACAGACCTATTTGATTATAGATAACTTCAGATATCAGTCAGAGTATTCATTGTTCAGTTGTGGAACATTTCATAATATTCACACACCTATTTGATTATAGATCCCTTCAGATATCATTCATAGTATTCATTGGTTAGTTGTGGAACATTCTATAATATTCACAGCCTGATTTGAATATAGATCACTTCAGATATCATTCTGTCAGAGACACAGCCGTACTGGCATTTCTGCCAATACTAGTCATGGACGCTCCTGGTTCAATCGACATAGCCCTCTTCTGGCCCATCAGGGAAATGGCCATAGGAGAACTGGCAACATTGCCAGTAATAGCAATGGTCGCTCCTGCTTCAATTGACACTGCCCTCTGCTGGTCTATAAAAGGTGGCCATAGGATCAGACTCATTGCTGGATTATCTCGTCAGCTTCCTGTGAACTGAACCTTGTTATCTTCTTGGACTTCCTGTTGTGACCCGGCTTGTTTCTGAACCATCTGATCTCCTCCTGGTGTTTGACCCTTGACTTGCCTCTCAGACTTTGCTCTTGCTACTACCTGCCTGTTTTCCCAGTGTATGACCCCGGCTTCAAAAAAACAAAACAAATCACCGCTCTGAAAGCAGCCAGCTGAGCCGGGTGGATCCCGAGCAAATGTGGCAGTCCTGCAGGAATGGGTGCTCACCAAGGTCCGCAACCTGAGAAGTCCATGTAAGTAGAAAAGAAAGTGGCAATTCCAGACCCAGGAACTTGGAAACTTGAGTTTTATTCTTCAAATCAAAGGTACAACATCAGACAGGAACACAAGACAAACTGGACAGCAGACGCGTTTCACACCTTGTGCTTATTCATTGCTCATTGCAATGAATAAGCACAAGGTGTGAAACACGTCTGCTGTCCAGTTTGTCTTGTGTTCCTGTCTGATGTTGTACCTTTGATTTGAAGAATAAAACTCAAGTTTCCAAGTTCCTGGGTCTGGAAGTGCCACTTTCTTTTCTACTTATATGACCCCAGCTTGCCTAAGTACTCTGTTTCTGCCTGCTCACCTGTGTATGACCCCGGCTTGTCCCTGTTCTGCTACTTACCTTGCTCTTGGACTGATCACCTGTGCATGACCCTCAGCCTGGCTTTTACTACTCCTCTAGTTGTCTGCCTTACCCAGAGTTCCTGAAATCATTTGGTGCTCACCACAGGCGACCTGTGCTACCTGGGACACTTCACCTCCTGTACCACTTCCAGGGGTGACTCGCACTGAGCTGCAAGGGAAGCCCTCTCTGCACTTCGGCCTCCATCCAGATTGTGACACATTCATAGTATTCATTGGTCAGTGGTGGAACATTCTGTAATATTCACAGACCTATAGGGTTATAGATCACGTCAGATATCAGTCAGAGTATTCATTGGTCAGTTGTGGAACATTCTGTAATATTCACAGACATATTTGATTATAGATCACTTCAGATAACATTCAGAGTATTCATTGGTCAATTGTGGAACATTCTATAATATTCACAGACCTATTTGATTATAGATCACTTCAGATATCAGTCAGAGTATTCATTGGTCAGTTGTGGAACATTCTATAATATTCACAGACCTATTTGATTATAGATCACTTCACATATCATTCAGAGTATTCATTGGTCAGTTGTGGAACATTCCATAATATTCACAGACCTAAATTATAGATCACTTCAGATATCAGTCACAGTATTCATTGGTCGGTTGTGGAACATTTTATAATATTCACAGACCTATTTGATTATAGATAACTTCAGATATCAGTCAGAGTATTCATTGTTCAGTTGTGGAACATTCTATAATATTCACAGACCTATTTGATAATAGATCACTTCAGATATCATTCAGATTATTTATTGGTCAGTGGTGGAACATTTTATAATATTCACAGACCTATAGGATTATAGATCACTTTAGATAACATTCAGAGTACTCATTGGTCAGTTGTGGAACATTCTATAATATTCACAGACCAATTTGATTATAGATCACTTCAGATATCAGCCAGAGTATTCATTGGTCAGTTGTGGAACATTCTATAAGCATCACAGATCATCCATCTATAGGATTATAGATTACATCAGATATCAGTGAGAGTATTGTTAATCGGTCACTTGCGTACATCTATAACCACCATAGCTCATCTATAGGGCTATCAATTACATCATATCAGGTCATTGAGTATCTATTGGTCTGTTGCGTATACCCTATATTGATCTGTATCAACATCATGTCCAAATAGGCCGACAAGGAGAGGCCAACGCTCACAGAACATGAAAAGAGAGCAAGCAGCCTCTGTGTCCATTGTGAACAGTGGTGGTCACAGTCAACATAGTGCATCCTCTGCAGGCAGGGCACGCCCATCCTTTATTTCTGGTGCTGCCTGTGCTATTCATCCACAAAATATGGAAGAGTTGGTGGAGTGGATCAAAAAGCCACCCTCATCCTCCTCTTTCTCTGACACCCATGCTCCCAGTAGTTTGCCTTCCACCGCAGCTGCCAAAGCAGCCCATTCCACAGGCTCCTTCTTCACAGCTACTTCTTCAGTCGCCCGACCATCATGCATGGAGGAGTCATCTGAACTGTTCAATCATAGTGTCAGTAACATGCTCCTGGAGAATGCTCAGCAATTTGAAAGCTGTGATGTTGGTTCCTAGCTTGATGAAGGGAATGACGTTAGCCTAGAGAGAGGGGGTGACAATGATGGACAAGAAACCAGCAGTCATGTTGCCACAGCTGAAGCATATTGATAAGTTTGCTCCAGTGACAAGGAGGGAGGGAATGATGAGGTCACTTACTGTACTTGGGTGCCTGACAGGATAGAGGAGGAGGAGGAGGAGGGTGAAGATGAGGAGAATGCACAACTCCAACAAGACAGGATGTGCTCCAGGGGCCGCCCAAGCAGTAGCCAACCTATTGCATCACAGTACAGAGCTTCACAGGTGCAGGGTGCTGCAAAATCCCCACGAACTCTAAAAAGTTCATTAGTGTGGGCTTTTTTCAGCATCTGTGCAGTAGACCGCAGCGTTGCTGTTTGCAACATCTGTCTGAAGCGGATCATGCGTGGACAGAACACCAGTCACTTGGGCACCACATGCTTGACAAGGCAAATGATGACCTGCCATTCAGTCCATTGGCAACAGCACCTGAAAGAGGCACCATATCAAAACAAGCATACATCACCTTGCTCCTCATCTGTGATCTCTAACCCTACTATACCTCATGCCTTCTCAAATACCAGCATTGAGAGGGATGATGGTATAGCAATGAGTGGCACAGAGACTTTCACCCAATCTGCTAGCAGTACACCACCGCTTGATTTGTGCAGCAGGCATATTTCATTACCCCAGTATTTGAACCATAGAAAGAAATACTGTCCCAGCCATCCACATGCTCAGCATCTTAATGCTAGCTTAGCTAAATTGCTAGCATTACAGTTGCTGCCTTTTCATCTGGTAGACTCGGCTCCCTTTCATGAATTTGTGGAATGTGCTGCACCACAGTGGCAGGACCCAAAAAGGCATTTCTTTTCGCGTAAGGCCATTCCGGCTCTCTACCCTCATGTGGAAGGTAGTGTTTTGGCCTCATTGGAAAAAGCGGTCAGCAGGAATGTGCACATTACTGCTGACTCTTGGTCCAGCAGGCATGGACAGGGACGTTACATTTCTTTCACGGCGCACTGGGTAACTCGGCTGGCAGCTGGGAAGGATGCAGGACAGCGTTCGGTGTTGCAGCTTGTTTTGCCACCATGCCTCCAAAAAGCTGGTGCTGGTTCTGCCACATCTGGCTACTCCACCACCACCTCCTCCTCCTCCATGTCCTCTTCTGCTCAATTCTCCTCTGCAGCAGCAGTGCCCCCTAAGCGTTCAAGGGGCTACGCAAGCAGTCAGGTTAAAAGATGCCATGCTGTACTTCAGTTGGTCTGTCTAGGGGATAGGGGTCACACCAGTGCAGAGATTCTGTCAGCTCTGCAGGGGCAGGCTCAGAGATGGTTGACGCCACAACAGCTTGAGCCAGGAATGGTTGTATGCGATAATGGCACCAACCTTCTCTCCGCCCTCTGACAGAGACACTTGACACATGTACCATGCTTGGCACATGTTATGAATCTGGTGGTGCAGCATTTCTTGAGCAGATACCCGGGCTTCCAAGATCTCCTGAGGCAGGCGAGCAAAGTCTGTGGCCATTTCCACTGTTCTTTCAATGCCAGTGCTTGCTTATCTGACATTCAATGGGAATTCAACCTGCCCATCAACCGCCTCATTTGTGACATGCCCACCAGGTTGAACTCAACGTTGGCAATGCTGGGACGATGCATGCATCAGTGACACTATCCAGCTAGTCTACCTGCTGGATCACACACTGTGTGGAATCATGGACAGGGCACTTGAGGCAGAACAGTGGCAGGAAGAGGAGGACTTCCTTTCCTCACAAGGCCCCCTTTATGCAGATATTATTCCTGCAGGGCCGGAAAACACACAGGAGGAAGATGAGGAGGATGAGGATTTTCAAGGATACATAATTCATATGGTATATAAGGTATTCTTAGGATATCCATATCCCACAATTTATCCAATATATTCTAAATTCATATTATTTATTCAATCTTTCATATTTATGTCCTTAAGCATCTCCTTTCCTTTTATCCTCCTCTAGTACTATTCTCATCATCGTTTTCAATGCAATGTTTTATATTTACATCAGTAATAAGAAAATAATAAAACTAAACAATAGCATCATTTAATAATACAGTACTTTACACTTAGGGACCAGAAGGTTTTATCCCCTTAATGACCAGGGCATTTTTTTAAAATTTGGCACTGAGTGACTTTAACTGTTAATTGCGCAGTCATGCAATACTGCACCCAAACAAAATGAATGTCTTTTTTTCCCACAAATGGAGATTTCTTTTGGTGGTATTTGATCACCGAAAAAATTAAATTTTCTACTTTTCTTATAAAATATATGCAATAAACTCCATTTTTGTCATATATTTAGGTCAAAATGTATTGAGCTACATGTCTTTGATAAAAAAAAAAAAAAAAACAATAAGCGTATATTTATTGGTTTGCACAAAAGTTATAGCGTCTACAAACTATGGTGTATATATTGGAATTTACGCAGCTTTTACTTTCTGATCTCATTTCTTGAAGTGCTAAAATGGCAATGTAGTACACCCCCCCCCCAATTACCCCTTTTTGGAAATTAGATACCCCAAGGAATTTCTTGAGAGTCATGTTGAGCCCATTGAATATTTAATTTTTTTTTGTCACAGTTGTTTGAAAAATTACAAAAGTTGTCATTGAAATGATATATTGCTCATGCATGCCATGGGTATATGTGGAATTACTGCTTCTCAGGAGTAAGCTGCTTCTCCTAAGTATGGGGATACCCAATGTGTGAGACTTTTTGGCAGTCTAGCCACGTACAGACCCCCAAAATCAATCACCAACTTTAGGCTAAGGGCGTAAATTGTTTATTGTTAAATTGTTTATTTCACTCCTCACTACTATCACAGTTTCGGAGGCCATGAAATGCCAAGACAGCATAAAACCCCCCAAATTACCCTTTTTCTCTGCAGTGTAGTTGAGCATCATGGGAAATGTAGCTCCAAAACATCTGGGGTGCCAAGGTTCCCCATCACTGCCCTAAGCTATTGGCTGAGAGGCATGTTGAGGATTTTGCAGATCGCGCTTTTTGTCACAAAGTTTTGAAAATTGAAAAAAAAAAAGAAATACATTTTCCTTTTCTTTCTTCATTTTCGAAAACAAATGAGAGCTGTAAAATACTTGCCATGCCTCTTAGCAAATGCCTTGGAGTGTCTACTTTCCAAAATGGGGTAATTGTGGGGGGGGGGTGCTATATTGACATTTCAGGGCCTCCAAAACTGTGATAGGTAGTGAGGAAGTAAAATTAGCAATTTATGCCCTTAGAAAGCCTGAAGGTGGTGATTGATTTTTGGGGTCCCGTTCACGGCTAGGCTCCCAAAAGTGTCACACATGTGGTATCCCTGTACTAAGGAGAGGCAGCAGAATGTAATTTTCGCAAATTTTGTGGCAAAATATAAAATATTCCATGGAATCAACATGCCTCTCAGCAAATAGCTTTTTTTTTTGTCACACAGTATTTGCGCAGAGATTTTCCAAAGGCAATTTTTTGGGGGAAAAAACACTTTTTTTAAATTTAATGCACAAATACACTATGTATTGCCCAATTGTTTGGTGAAATGTAAAAGATGATCTTATGCCAAGTACATAGATACCAAACATGACATGCTTTAAAATTGCGCATGCTTGTGCAGTGGTGACAAATTACGCACATTTTTCTAAGCCTTTAAAAGCCTTTACAGGTTACCAATTTAGATTTACAGAAGAGGTCTACTGCAAAAATCACTGCCCTTGATCTGACGTTTGCAGCGATACCTCACATGCATGGTGCAATTGCTGTTTACATATGACACGAGACAGATGCTTGCGTTCGCCTTTGTGCACAAACACGAGGGGACAGGGGTGCTTGAATTATTTTTGTTAATTTATTTTGCTTTTTTATTTTATTTTGACACCTTTGCTTCCATTCTTTTTTTTTTTTTTTTTTTATCAGCTTTTATTATTATTACAGAGAATGTAAATATCCCCTATGATAGCAATAAGTAGTGACAGTTTTTTTTTTTAATAAAAATTGGGGTCTATTAGACTCTAGATCTCTCCTCTGTCCTTAAAGCGTCTGACTACATCAAGACTGGTGTGATAAGATGTTTTTCCAATTTCCCAATGGCGCTGTTTATATCTGGCAAAACCGAAGTCATGAAATGCTCGTAGCTTCTTGTATCTTAAGCCATAGAGATGATTGGAGCTATTCTGGTCTCCAATCAGCTCTATGGTCAGCTGACGGAACCATTGGCTGCAGTCTCGGGTTATCCGGTGGGACAGGAGAACCCGAGAAAACCGTGGAAGGGGGCGGGAGGGGGGAAGTCCCCTCCCACTGCTTGTAAAAGCAGTCTAGCGGCTAATTAGCCACTAGGATTGCTTTTACATGAAAGCCAACTGCTGGCTGTAAAAAATGATAGCAAGATGATGCCTAAACCTGCAAGCATCATGTTGGTATGATCACTCAAATTCCAGCGATGTACCAGTATATTGCTGGTCCTTGTTGAACATATAATGTAAGGTTCTTTTATTTTCATGCAGCCTGTGGGCTTAACGAAAAAAGAGAACCTAACTGAATCCTATATTCACATTGATCGATGTGGATGAAGAAATCTCTGCCAGAAAGTGTGTGGTATGCCCATCTCAAAAAAGCCAAGAATTTTCCAGTCACAACTTACCAACCAGCCTGCGAGCAACCAAATGAATCTGTCTAACAGTATGCGTTAAAAACAGGGGTTTAGTTGCACACATTTGCAAATACATGCGGAAGCTGCAGGTCCCGGCAAGGCACCCTGATATCTGCAGTCACTAACTCTACCTTTAAAGTGTCTCCACAATGGAAGCACATGTATTCTGATGGATAGATGGAGGACAGGTGACTGGAGGGAGCCCACTCCATCTTAAAGGTTCAGGAACACGCTGAACACCCAGCACAATGCACAATGGCAGCAAAGGTGTCAGTGCGTTGCCTGACCAGTAAAACAGTACAAAAAACGGTCACTTCCCCCACCTGTAACTGGTCTAAACAGTCACCATTAAACCTCCCAGCATCCACCCACTTCTAATGATGGGCATACATGCAATGTTCTTTTTTTCATTCAGCCCACAAAAGAACATAATAGAGTCCTCCATTCGCATCGATCAATGTGGATGAAGAAATCTCTGCCAAGAAAAGTGTTAAAATAGATGGCGAAGCATAGGGGAGATGCGCCCTTTGTGTCCACCCCATTCCCTATGCTTTGCCATATATGCTCTTTTTTTGGTGAAATCACTTCCTACAGCACTACAATCATTGATTTACATATATGCTGAGGACGTGATCTTTTTTGGGATGTCAAACAAATTGCTATTACTTCTTATTCTGTAGTTTGCATTTTTTTATGTCTCTTTAAAATTAGTCTTGCCAAGGACCTGCTTTTACTGATTTGTCACTAGCTTATCTATCTTTTAGCAGGAGCAGACAAACAAGTAGTCTTTAAATGGACTGCACTAAAGTCATAATGAATGCACAAACTAAAAAACTGACTAATGAATTCATGTAATTCATTAGTACATTGAAGGGCTAAACCCTTTAGAAGAGGTCAGGAATAGCAACTATAATGGTTAAGCACACCAAAAAGATTTATGGATTTTTAAAGTACCACAACTAAAAATAATTTTACACTTTACTTATAAAAAATGTATTACATAATGCAACATTATGTAAAATCATATAAAACCAACAGTATACGTATTGTGATTTTAGTATATGTCCTGCTGAAGCGAGGGCATAAGTATTGTGATTTATGTGTTCATCACTCTTTTACTATCTTGCCATAACAACATTGTGGTACAATTGTGTACAGCTCTTTAAACACATAAAGTAGCTCCCAATGCTGTCCACAGTGACTCAATTGTGCAGTAAGCTCAAGACATGTTGCAACTAATGGTGCTGCTTCCTCAGGAGAGTAGTACAAGAGGATCACAACATATTTAAACAGACTGAATGCAACTTGAGATATCCAGAGGTGTCCACCCTGTGTATCCAGGCAGCAAATACCTCATAACAAACAATCGCTGGAGCAAATCAGGAGGCCCCCACAAACACAGCACAGCCAAGAGCAGGGGGCCCTATGCAGCAGGTAGTAATATCCGCAATAAGTGGCACTCCTCAATTAAAGCAGTGCTGCGGGCTGGGCTCTTCTGGAGATTTCAGGTTGCATCCAATCTGTTGAATATGTTGTGATCCTCTTGTACTATGCTCCTGAGGAAGCCGCACCATTAGTTGCAAAACGTGTTGAGATTACTACTCCTTAAATCACTGTCGACAGCTTCTGGCAGAATCAGCACTTTATGCTTACAGATTTGTAGACAACTGTTCCACAATATTATCATAGTTCAATGAGAACCTATATCATAATACATGTACTGTTTTTTTTTTTTTTTTTATGATTTTAAAAAAGAAGTATGCCTTTTTTTAAAAAAAAAAGTAATTATTCTCACCTAGATGACTGCAGCACCGATCCCATCTACAGCTGTTCCCCGCCACCTCTAAGACTGAGAAGTCAGTGATCAAACACCACCGATTGCCCCAGTTCTCCATCTTCAGCCTACAGAGATCTGGTGACTGTCAGTCATCAGCTCTCATCTTTGCCTCTTCAGCACTCACTGGAACACCGGGCTGTAGAGGGGGCAAGAACGGCCGGTTAGGCTCTCAGCGGCTCGCTGAGAGGCTGAGCCAGCTACTCGTCCAGGCATCTGAGTGGATCCCAACTTTAAAGTCTGGATCGGATGAGTAATGTCAGCCAACAGTTGGCTTTAGCTCTCTGTCGACTGAAAACTGGTCACCGGAGGGCAGAACGAAGTGCAAACCTACAGTATGATCCAAATGGCTTTGACTATGCTTCTCCTTTAAATGATGTTGCAATAAACTATGCAGTAAATTTTTATATGAGTAAAGTGTAAAAAAATATTTAGTTGTGGTGCCTTAAAAATCCATAATTCTTTTTGGTGTGTTTATTCAGCATTTGAGGTTTTGGCACCCTTACTACTACCCATAGTTTGGCAATGATTTTGTTGAACCATAATAGTATGCATTTTTTGTTCTACTTTCCTTGTGACACAGGTTTAAAAAAAAAAAGTATTTGTGGTCACTACAAAATTCAGCACAATTTAATTAGTTAGGTTTACACATTACACTGTTCATCTTCAATTGTATGCTTATGTCATGTGTAATGTGTTTCATTTATTTCTTGTATATAAAGCACTTTCTGCACGTTGCACTATCATGACTGCGTTTTGCTGTACGGCTTCATTGCGGTGACACAGCAATGATGGAGGTCAAAAGTCTGCAAACACCATGATAACAAAAACAATTTTCATTATGTTTCAAATGACTTAACATGGCAATCCTTAGATAAGAATTAAATCTAATGCTGCCATGGAATAGTGAATGGTACAATATCAAGTGTCACTGAGGTTGACATAGATTGTGAACAAAATTCCTGAGAACTCTTTCAGACTGCTTACATCAGGTCAGGTCAGTGTGTTCTGAAAATAATTGAAATACATTTAAAAAATGTCATAGAGTTTGTGTTCCTTAATATTGATGCCTTTTTCGTTTCTTATTACTTTATTTTTAAAGCAGAAGTAAGCCAAACAGATGGATTCATAAATGAAATACCTATGTGTGGTCTGCCTAATTCAATAAAAGATTTGTAAATTGTTTCAGCTTTTTCCTGTGATTCAAGCACACCTGCTAGATAGTAAAGCCCAGGCCCTGACCCTCTTTTTTCTACTGCAGCACAGCATGATTTGCTTCAGCCTCTGATTAGCCGATGAAGGAACAGCTTCTCACCAATAATGTCCTGCATGTGTCTTCTCCTTCTGCAAGCAAGTATCAAACTGGAAACAGCTGTCCAATGCAGTAGAGTCTGATTGGATCATCACAGTATTGTCTATTTTTCTCCAATGTCAATATGTTTTTTATTGGAATTACACTAAGGGCTCTTTCACACATTATGTCCGTCAAACGGACTCCGTTTTTCTCAGCGGGGGATCGAGCCGACGATCCCCCGCTGAGCAGAAGGATGACAGCTGTGTCTCCGTGCTGTGTGCGGAGACACAGCTGTCAGTTCCCCATGCATCTCTATGGGGGAAATCGTATGGGACGGTCCGTTCTCATCCGAACCGATCCGCTGGACGGATGGAAAATAGGGTTTCCATCCGTCCAGATTTGACGGATCGGGTCGGATGTCAGCGGACATGTCTCCGCTGCCATCCGATGCCCCATAGGAATGCATGGGGGGACCGCTCAGATCCGCCAAAACAACAGACAGGTGGATCTGAACGGTCCGCCTGTGTGAAAGGAGCCTTAAAGAACTAAAAAGCAGCATATCACAGTCATGTGTTAAGATAGAGAAAAGAAAACAAAAAAGGCTCTCAATATAACAGAACAGTTTTGCCACAGAAATAATTTGATGTGACATTACCTAATTATACTTAGGCTTGCCAGGTGGGTCCTAGCACAGTGGTGATAAAGGGGTAGGTTCCTCCACTAACGAGCTGTCAGCTAGCTATAGCTCCAGAGGTTGGTAGCAGTCCTCTCAGCTAGCAGCAGAGGTTTGATAAATTACTGGTAGGGCTTGGGCATGACCTGACTGTCTTGGTCAATATTGGGACCAATGACAGAATACATTGAAGACAGTTGATCAAAAATCAATTTATCATACTTGGCTGAAAGTTGAAAAAAACTTAAAAATAAGTTAATATAACAAAGTAATGTTTTCTGGAGTATTGCCTGTGCCATGTGTAACACAGAAAAGGCAGAGGGAACTTAGAGAACTGAATGCATGGTGATGTGGTGTAAGAGGGATGGGTTTGGGTTTCTAGAGCACTGGGCTTACTTTTATTGGGGTAAAACCTATGTGCTAGAGCAGTGTTTCTCAACTCCAGTCCTTAGAGCACACTAGCAGGCCAGATTTTAAGTATTACCTTAGGGAGATGCAGACTAGAATACTGCAATCACTGAGCAGCAGATGATATCACCTGTGGTGTATTTCAGTTTTCTTGCAAACCTGGCCTGTTAGTGTGCCCTGAGGACCGGAGTTGAGAAACACTGTGCTAAAGATTGTTTGCACCTAAATTAAAAGGAGCCTGCTATGCTTGGGGAGAGGTTTAGGGACAGGCTATATGAGTATTTTGAACTAGGATTAAGGGGGGGGGATTAGAATATAATTGTGAAGAAAGGTTAGACATGTAGACATGGGTCAGACTCTAATATAGGGTGAAATGTGGGGGAAGGGCTATGGACAAAATATGCAAAACACAAATGCAAAATGTGAAAATTAATTCAATTATTTGTTCACCAGTGCTAGAAGTCTGCCAAGCAAAATAGGTGAGGTGGTAGCTTTGGTGCATGAGGAGAACTATGATTTTTTTTTTTGGTAATGTTGAATCTTGGCTTCATCCTCCACACTATTGGGTTAATAAAATTCCTGGCTATGGTCTCTTTCAGACAGACAGTGTAAAACGAAAAGGTGGTGGTTTCTGTCTCTTTGGGAGAAGTGATTCCAAAGCAAGGGGGAAAGAGGATCTTGTTAATGGAGAGGGTGATGGTGCTGAAGCATTATGAGTGGAGCTGTATATCCTCCCAGGCCAATTCTAACATTGCTTACATACATGTTAAAATCTGACTTTTTTTTTGTTGCTAAAAAATTACTTAGAACTCTCAAACATAATATATTTTTGTAAGCAGAGGTCCTGGAGAATAAAATGGTGGTTGTTGCAATTTTTTATGTCAAACGATATTTGCACAGCTATTTTTAAAACAGGAACAGGAAAAAAATACACTTTAATTAATTTTAGTGCACAAAAATGCAATATATACCCACATGGGTTGGTAAAATAAAAAAAATAGCTTATGCTGAGTAAATAGATACCTAACATGTTGTGTTTTAAAATTGTGAACGCCGGTGGAATGGTGACAAACTACGGTACATTAAATTATCCATAGATAACAATTTGAAAGCATTTACAGGTTACCATTTAAGAATCAAATAAGAGGTCCAGTGCTGAAATTCTTGCTCTAAATTTAATTAATTAACTTTATTTACATTTACATTTTTTTCACTACATTTTTTTTACACTTGTCTCTTTTTTTTTTTAAATCAACTTTATTGCTATCACAATGGAAAGCATGAGCAGTGACAGGTAATTTTTACTGATAGATCTAGGAACTATTAGACCCCAGATCTTTCTTCTGCCCTCAAAATCAGGTGATCAAACCAATCAGATCAGCCATCAAACCGAAACCAGCAGTGAAAAATTCCCTGTGATTAATTTTATTTAGCCAGCCGCACAGAGGGCAGCAGTCCTGGGCTCCTGCATTGCCGGCTTCACATTTTGATACCAGGATCATGGCTGCAGCTGCATAAATTCACTGTGTTGGAATGCTGCCACCCCGCTTAGGTGCTTCCGCAAAACAGTGCCTCCTGCCTGCCAAACCGTTCCAGCAGACCGAGAGCCTTTTACCAGCCCTTTTACCCCTAAAATTGTACACAGACAAGATGTTGAGGTAGAACCCAAGGAATTACTGTTTATTGAACATAAATACAGATTTGTATACACTTTAAAAGTAGGTCAGTCACCACATGAACAATTAAACCAAATATTTACCCAAAACATCACACAAAGGTTTAGATAATGAGGTACAGCTGATACAGGGCTAATCCCATCATACGAACTTCCAAGAGTTAAGCAAATTAGCCAACAGACAGAAACAATAGGTGACTTGATTATCAATGGGAATTCACACTAAGACAATGCTTTGAATAATCAGGGAACCCAGTCTGTCCAGCAACAGTATTCAAGAAGATGCAGGGCTGCCCAAATCTCAATAACCAGCGTTCTTTTCACATACATCTGCTCATTGATTTTCATTCAATTTCATTTCAAAAGTAATAATGCCCTGTTGCATTTTATAACAGGACATCTTCCTTAATGCTTATAGCTCCCTGAAATGCCAGGGCCTATAGTCAGTAGGCAAGAGGCAACCCTACAGTCCCCCCCAAAAGCCCCTCTCCTGGTCTGGACCTGCGTTACTTGGGCAGAGTGAACTAACATAGCTGGTCAACATGATTTCCATTCTTAGCCACAGGGAAGGGTTGTCTTCTGTAGGTGTGGGAGAGAGGCCATGAACCCTCTATTCGGCTGCCAGAGCTTCAGTTGGATAGTTTTTACTGTTCCAGGGCTTGGTCTGTTGCTGTGGAGAGGGGCCGACTGCCCCAGCTCCCTGGAACCTTGAAGAAACATAAGGTGCTTAGCAGAGGCTAGCAAGACTCTGCCCTGTTGCAATTGCTTCAGCTGGGTGGGCTTTACCATACCAGGGTTCAATCTGCTGCTATGGAGAGGGGCCGTCTGTCCCGGCTCCCTAAAGCCATGGAGACACTGTAGATGCTACACAGAGGCAAGCAGCGCTCTGCCCTGTTGCCAGCACTTCAGCTGGTAGTAGAAGCTTTACTACATCAGCTTGTCGCTGCAGAGAGGGGCCACCTGCCCCGGCTCCCTGGAACTCCAGAGTTGTTGCCGATGCTGGTCAGAGGTTGGTAGAACTCTGCCCTGTTACCAGCACTTCTGCTGGGGACCCCACATCATCCGCTCTGGCCAACTGTTGGGGAGGGAGGCTGGCTTTCTCCACTCCCAGTCTGTGATTTTGTGGCTGGGGAGGGGGAATGGCTTCCTCCCCCTCTTCATCCCGGACTGCCAGTGGGGAGTAAGGACAGCTTCCTCCTCTTCTGGACTGTGATTCTGCTGTTGGAGATGAAGGATGCCCACCTTCTCTTCCTGGTCCCCTGGAACTGCTGCCAGTATGGAGCAGAAGTCTATAGAACTCTGCCCTGATGCCTACACTTTTGTTGGGTTTGCAGACAAGGGTGTACAGAGCTGGGCAGCATTCTTCCCTGTGGCCAGTGCTTCAGCTGGAGAAGTTTGTTGTAACTCCACAGACGCTGCTGGCATGACATCCCATGGTGTGGGATTTCATGGTGGTGTGGGAGAAAAGCCGACTGCTTCTTCTCTTAGGAAGGCTGAAGCTGCTGTCGGTGCTGGGAAGTTCTCATTGATGTTCTGTCCTGATGCTAGCTCTTCCACTGGGAAGCAAAATGAAAAGTCGATGGCCTTGCACAAATCCCCCAGAGCCACCTACTGTTTCAGGCAGAGGTCAGCAGCGCTCTGCCCTGTTGCCAGCTCTTCTGCTGGAGGCTCACTGGGTTATTCCTCCTCAGCAGAAAAGTCTATTAAATCCCCAGTCTCTGGAGCTAGTGGCGGGGGATAGAAGTTCACCATCTTATCTCCCTGGATTCCCAGAGCCACTGAAGGTTCTGGGCAGAGGTTGGCAACGCTCTGCCCCGATGCCAGCGCTTCAGTTGAAAGTTCAGTAAATGTTACATCTTCCAATGAAAAGTCAATTAAATCCATTCTTTCTAGGATCTGTGGCTGGAGAGTGAGGACAGTTTCCTCTCCTCCTTGGTCCTTTATAGGGATAAATATTTGTAAAAAATAACCATGCTATTACACAATCAGAAATATAAAGCTGCAGCTAGAAGTGAGAAAAACACCTAAACAGAATACAAAAAAATGTAGCTGCGCTAGATATGATAAATGATAATAAATAAATAATATCAAGTGTGTTGAAACAAAATGAATACACATGTGCACAAGTGCAATATGGTAAGATCAAATATAACAAAAAATTAAATATAGCTTAATATAATAAAGTGCGCAATTCAGAAGGAAAGAAAAAATTATAATAATGAAATATATCTAAATGAATAAAGGAAAATGAAATGTCCCAAAAATTAAGGTGACGACGGTGTAGAAAACATATAAAGTCCTCCACCACAGTAGTGTTAAAAACAATCCTCCGCAGTGCGTCCGTTAGAGTGGCATGCCAATACGCTTACCAGATGATGGTAAAAGGTGCACAAATCAGCTCAATCTCTATAGGATCCAAGATGACAGGCTAGTCAGATGTAACCACGGATCAGCACTGAGAGGAAGTATAGCCTTAAACGTTATCCTCCTAAACGTTATGTGCAGGGCTGAGGTGGTTTTGAGCGATGATACGATGTTGACCTTTGAACTCTCAGGTCCTTGCTTCTTTGCTCAGGAAACCCTCGTGGCTCTCTCTTTCCCTATCCCAAAAAAAAGTTCTTAAAAATTGTCATTTTTGATAGAGAGTCAATTATTGAAAAAATTATTGAAAAAAAAAATGAGATTTCTTTGGATTTAGTGTCTGGTGGGTCTAAAAAGTGTACCTGTGAAGTTTCAGCTCTGTAGCATGTCCAGAACCTGAAAAAAAGATAATTTTTCTTAGAATTTTTATTAGCGCAGGGATGGGGTTCCACTCCTTTCACACCTGGGTGTTTTTGTTTCAGGTGTTTATTGGGCATTTTTTGGGCGTCTTTGGGGGCAGGCATGACATCTGAACTTCTGTATAGGGGTATATATACACACAAACATATAGGTGTGAAAGTAGCGGAACCCCATCCCTGCGCTAATGAAATTATTTGCAGTGATGGGGTTCCGCTCCTATCACACCTATATTTGTGTATGTGTATATATACATCTATGTGTGTGTGTATATATACCCCTATACACTACTTTCACACCTATATGTGTGTATGTGTATATATACACATATATGTGTGTGTGTATATATATTCCCCCTACACAGAAGTTCAGATGTCATGCCTGCCTCCAAAGACGTCCACAAAAAAGCCCAATAAACGCCTGAAACAAAAACGCCAAGGTGTGAAAGGATCGGAGCCCCATCCCTGCTCTACTGCAATTCTAAGACAAATGATCTTTTTTCTCTGGCGGTCACCCTGACATGGAAGAGTTTGGTCACCCTGGCATAGCAGTCAGAGTCAGTTCACCCTAAACTACACTATGGTCACCCTGACACTTAACACTTTCCCTACAGAAACTAGATTATTGAATCTAACTATAGTGGTATATAGTACCCTAACTACACTAGATATCCCTTTCCTCACACTAATAATTGCTAAATGACACTTTTGCAGCAGGAGTAACAGAACTGCTTCCACTCTCTTCCACAGCCCCTGTATTACAGTGCTAGAGATTTGGCGAGGCTATGTTATATACTGGGGGGCGTATTCACTACTGATTGGCCTCTGGACCCCCTAGTCACTCCATTCACATTCCTAGCATCCTCCTGCCCCATCAATTGGCTTTTACTGATGTTTCTGGTCCAATCACGGGCTTTTAAAGCCCAGTTCCTGTCCCATTGCATTTTGGGCGGTTCTGGTTGCCGAATTCCGAACTTTTTCCGCAAAAAGTTCGGAATTCGGCTGAATTTCGAACAGTCAATATTCGGGTCGAACCGATGGTCGACCCTAACCGTTCTATCATCCCTACTAGCCATAGCCAGAGGTAGATTAAAGAAAAACAGGGCATTAAAGTGTGACTAAACCCAGGACCATGCTTTCACTTTATCTGGTCTTCCACAGTACACAGAACATGCCACTTCCACCAATCTCCTACATGGGGGAACTCTTTTATGTGGAAACATGTGTAGATGCATTGCCAGTTCCAGAAGTTGATGTGAGCACATGCGCACTGGCGCTTATCAATGTGCTCGTGTTCGCACATCCAATTACAGAACTGGCACCAACAACTCTATTTAAAGTGGTTGTAAACCCTTACATATACCCAGTGAAGTGACAGGCCTCAGGTGATTCACAGATGTGACAAAAATCATCCTACATAGATTGTACCTGTTTATCTGCAAAGAAAAGCTGAAGTTACAAGCTGTAGAACTCATGAAGGAGAGCTCTGAGAGCTGATTGGAGGGAAGTGAATGTTGGTAATCTCAGTGGTAGAAAGTTTTCTTAATGAGATGGATCGAACGTCAAGGCCATATAGTGCATTCATTATGCGCCTATAGCACCATATCCTTACGAAAAATGTATTTACATTTGATGGCTCCCACTACCTCCAGGTGCAGGGGTTTGCAATGGGGACATATTGTGCCCCATCGTATGCCAACCTGTACCTGGGGGGGCGGTGGGAGCGAGTGGTATTCTTGGATGATGCTTTGTCTATATACCTGTCCAACATTTTATGCTGGTACAGGTATATAGATGACGTGTTCATGGTGTGAACTTCCAGTATAACAGAATTACATGACTTCATGAAACAATTAGCAGTTAATACATTCAATCTAGAATTCACTAGCAACCCAATGGTATTACCTTTCTTGGACATCAACATATACAAACAATATGATGGTACACTGGGCACGTCATTGTATAGAAATCCCACTACTGGGAATACTATACTTCACGTGTTCAGTGCACACCCACAAACTCTAATTAAAAGCATACCCTACTCATACCTGCGGATAAAACAAAATTTTTGAATGTTGAGGAATTTGAAAAAGAATCTAAACTTTTAGGGGTCTAGGTTACTTCAGAGGGGATACACCAAAACAACTTTGAAAAAAAGCATGTAATAAAGCTTGCCAGAAAGATAGACATGAACTGCTCTTTGACAATAGAACTAAGAAAAAAATCAGATACGGTAAGAATTATCTGTTAGGGATACAAGTGGTAGCCTGATGGCAGAGGAAGGCCCCACGTGTGCCAGAGGGCGGAGCTTAGACGGGAACCCCCAAGGTAAGTGACACAGGCTAACCTGAGGTGTGGAATCTAAGTAGCCACCGGTTTTCGCCAGAGCCTCTAGTGGTGAGGATGGATTCTGCTGCATGTGGATACCAGGTCGCAGTCCTCAGGGTCGCCCTACCAAGGGAGAAGCCGGTCAAGATCCGAAGGCAGATAAGCATACAAGGGAGATCCGAGAGAATGGTCAAACAAGCTGGGGGTCAGGACGGGAAGCAGGTCAACAAGGTCAGGAACAAGCCAAAGGTCAAAACGGATATCAAACAGGTAACAAGAAGCAGGCTTCAGGAACACAGGAGGAGCTGCAGACAAGACAGCAAAGATACAGTGCTTCTGAGCTGTTTAAATAAGGCAGCCTGTTTGCCAATTACTGCAATTAGTCTGCTCTGGGTTAACCCTTTAGATTGCAGATTCATGACAGCACATCAGTGTGCTCAGGAAGCATTCCTAACACAGCCTGTTTGCCAATTACTGCAATTAGTCTGCTCTAGGTTAACCCTTTAGATTGCAGATTCATGACAGCACATCAGTGTGCTCAGGAAGCATTCCTAACATTATTACTACTTGTTCAAGCCATCACCATTTGATAAAGAGAGCGATTGGCAAACTTACATATAGAAAAAGTAGATTTTGGTTCAAAGTCATTTGGTTCAAAGTCATTTTAGGGGTGTTTCCCCCTACAGGGAAGAAAAAAAGGGTATGTATAAATGTGGTATAAGTACTGCAATTAAATACTTGAAGGACCATCATTCGAGTTGCCGAATGGATGCACGCACTAGATAGGACATTATGTTGACTGCCAAACTCCTGG
The DNA here is from genome assembly GCF_965119305.1 of Pelophylax lessonae. Lineage (NCBI taxonomy): Eukaryota > Metazoa > Chordata > Amphibia > Anura > Ranidae > Pelophylax > Pelophylax lessonae. Next base: position 155,367,178 of record NC_138770.1, on the reverse strand, counting down.
CGTGGTCTACATTGTGGTTTGCAAATGCCAGGCATTCCATGTCGGCAAGACAATTAGAAATTTTTTGGAAAATAATATATGATCATATCTACTACATCAGGAAGAATCTTTTATATACCCCAATAGGTAGGCATGTAGCACTTCAACATAAACACAATATATCTATGACTTACTCCAACTTACTGTATTGGAAAAGGTTTTGGAAGATCCAAGAGGAGGCAATCTATATAGAAAATTGTTGCAACGTAAAGCAAGGTGGATTTTTTATTTAAACTCTACCTTCCCACCAGGCCTTAAAGAGGCTCTTAGCTGTAAACCCTTTCTATAGGAATATGCCCATCACCCTAATGCAAATCTCATTTGATGGGGATTTGCTCTTCGATATGCTTTTTTTTTTTATGTTTGTATGTTTGTATATGGATGTTTGTATTTAAATATACAGTATAGGATGTATATAGTATTGCTGGTTGTGGTTGCAAAAATAACTGGAAATTTGAAAAATTGCTGTATATCCTTGGATAATAAGCACCTTCTTTATCAAATGCCAATTAGGGATGATCGAACTTTTGAAAAGTTCGGTTCGACCAGAACACCTGAACTTCCCAAAAGTTCGGCCCGGATTTCAGAACCCCATTGAAATCAATGGGACCCGAACTTCGGTAATCAAAAAACACCATTTTGAAGCCCTAAAACCCAATAAATGCCCCTAAAAAGTGCCTAGGATTCTGGGCCATGCCCCAGGGACTATTAATCACACAAAAAAAAAGTTCTTAAAAATTGTCATTTTTGATAGAGAGCCAATTATTGAAAAAATTATTGAAAAAAAAAAGAGATTTCTTTGGATTTAGTGTCTGGGAGGTCTAAAAGGTGTACCTGTGAAGTTTCAGCTCTGTAGCATGTCCAGAACCAGAAAACAAAGGCGTTTGTATTAGAATTAATATAGAACAGGGATATGGCTCCGCTATTTTCACACCTTGCTGGTTTTGTAGCAAGCGTTTTTTTGGGGGTTATTGGAGGCAGGCATAACATCAGAACTTCTGTGTAGGGGTATATATACACACACACTTATATGTATATATATACACATACACATATATAGGTGTGATAGGAGCGTAGACATATCACATATCCAAGCTTTATATCACTTGCTTTAGTTTTCTCCACTAGGTTTTCAGCCTGAAGTAAGAAATCATCACATTTCTTACACAGCTCCTTTGTTTGCTGAAGTTCTAATGATACATTTTCCAGTGCTTGACGTTTTTGAAGGAACTGTTTAATCCAGAGGGGTGCTTCAAACAACATGTCATCAAATTTCTGATGCTCACTCAGGACAGACCCCAAAACACTGATCCTTTTAAAAACTGCATCAGGCACACTATCCCCTCTTTGGAACAGATCCTCTGTTGCCTGTAATTCCTCTTCAAGTTTTTCCAACTGAATCTTCATCTCTTCTACTTGCTGTTCTAAGGCTCGCTTAGACTTTTCTAGCTCCTGAACGCTTTTCCCAGCATCATCCTTGGAGCTGACCAAATCTTCCATTTCTGTACGCAGCTGTTTGTTAACACTTTCTAGTTCAGCCTTACACTCTAGAGCTTCCTCCAAGGAGCGAGCCAAGAACAGGGCTTTGCTCTCTTTATCACGCGCCTCCGCTTCTGCACGGTCACGTTCTTCTGCATATTTTGCAGACACAGTCTTCTCCTCACCAAGCATCTGATCAAACTTCTTTTTCACATTTTCAACATTTTCTAATGAACCAACGCTTTCTTCCATGCATTTTTTCATATCCGCTATCTGAGCTTGCAATGTTGCGACTTGCTCTGATAGGTTTTTCTTTGCTTCCTCCTCCTCTTTTAATTGTTCCAGGAAGCCATTTTTCTCATCTTCCATTTGTTTAAGCTTTGTGCTAAAACTCAGCCTTTGACACCTCTCTTCCTGTAAGAGTTCCTGAGTGTCTTGCAGCTGCGATTCCAAGATAGAGAAATCTTTGGCAATTTCTCTAGATTTGCTGTCTGCTTGAGAAAGCTGATTTGTGACATTGTCAAACTCAACCTGCAGTCGGTTTGCCTTCTCTGACAGCTTAGCACACAATCGGTCACCTTCTGACACCTTGACTTGCGATTCCTGCAGCTGTGCCTCTATTTTTTTTCTCTTGTGTTCAGAATCTCCTTTTCCCTGCATAAGAGCCTTCATCTCATTGGCTAGTTTCTGGGAATGAGAATGCAATTCTGCCACACAGGCTTCTTTCTCCTTTAACTGCTGCTGGACACGTTGGGCTTCATCTTTCCAACGTTCACAGTCTGTATGTAATTCCTCAACCACATTGCTCAAAGTGCTGAGCTCATACACAGTACTCAGTAATTTAGCCTCTCTCTCACTTTTCTCCTTGTAGCTGAGAGGCAATGTCGTTTTCAGAGCGACATTCTGTTCCTGCACATCCTGCAGGTCTATTTTTGTAGCTTCCAAAGACTGAAGACTTTTTTCCAGCTGCTTACGCAACTCCAACATATTACCCTTACTTTGCTTCTGCAAAGTCTGAATTTCACTTTGCTTTTCCATGAGGATGGTATCTTTCTCCATTATAGTCTCTCTACGTTTTTGTAACTCGGAAAAAAGAAGAGCAGTGGATTCTTCCCACTGTAACGCCTGAGCCTGCAAGTTTCTATGCTCCATCCTAAGCAACTCCAGGGCGTGTTCCTTTTCTTCCATTTTCCGTTGCAAGGCATCCAGCTCAGCCCTGCACACATACTCGGTTTCCTCCAAACCGATGACGTCCATTGGCTGCTGGCGTCTCTGTTTCCAGCCTGCCATGCTCTCTTGGTGAGCCTTTTGTTGAGCTGCAAAGCTCCACTGAAAATCCGCATTTGCCTCAGTGTTGCTAAGGACAACAACCTTTCTCTTTAGCAGATTCTGTTTAGGCATGGATGGGGCTCTTTCAGACGGTAACATCCCCTCCATCCATAGAATTCGGTCTCTCATTTCAGCTATCTTTGCATCTTTCAGGCGTTTTGATCGCCCCATCTTCAATAACTCCACAATAAATTTTTCACAGTCCAGCAAAAAATTTTGAGACCACTGTCTCTTTAAAGCCAGTAGCTTTTCTCTCTCTTGCGGGATCTCCTTTCCTGCAGACACAGTTTGTGCAGTCTCATGCACCAGACAAAGTTCATCGAAAATTTTTGAGACCACTGTCTCTTTAAAACAAATAGTTTTTTTTCTCTTTCAGGATCTCCTCTCCTGCACACATAGATTGTGCAATCTCATGCACCAGACAAAGTTCATAGAACATATGCACTTCTTTGCAGGGATCTCTGCTTCTGCCCAATGCATACCTCCACCATATGTGAGAGATTAGCTCGGTGGCGGGCGTGGATGACCCCTTGGGGGGATTCGTTACACAGGGAGATAGCCGAGAAGTGGTTGCAAACAACAGTTTGGTTTATTCATGCAATTTTCTTCACACAAGTGCAAGCGTCAAAAACATCATAATTCAAAATAAACATAAATAAAATAAATCCTTGCCACTGTGGGCGACTACCTTCTCACACACAGGAACCTACCTACGGAAGTCTGTCTCCAACCTACTGTTGGGCAAACTTTGCTGATCCTACAGCAGACACTCAATAGTCAATTTATTTTCTCTTCACATAACAAATGTCCATTGCACATGTCCCTTTTCCTCTTCACATAGAACACATTCCTTTGTTTGTCTCTTCACATAGCAACCATTCCTTTGCTTGTCTCTTCACATAGCAAACAGTGCATTTATTTCTTTCCACATAGAAATAGTCCAAGACCTCACCTTGAGTAGTCTTCACACTTTTTACCCTCCTCAGCGCACATCGCTCCAGGAGGTCTTCTCCCATGCTCACACAGCGTCGGGAGGCACACATCTGACTGTCCACCTCTCCCCAGCTTCACACAGCATCAGGAGGCTGCAATCCTTCTCCCAGGCTTCACACAGCGTCAGGAGGCACACATCTGACTGTCCTCCTCTCCCCAGCTAACACAGCGTCAGGAGGCAGCAATCAATAGACTTCCTTTGGACAAATTATAGAGGCCTTAACTTCCTCATTCCAAACAGCTGAAGGCCTTTCAACTTCCTTAAGCCATCCTGGCTACCTTTTCACCTGACACCCTATAGTAATTGGTGAATTTTCTAAACCAGGTGGAAATGTATCTCCTGTCTGTGACTACATCCACAGATTTACCTGACTTCCTGTCACACCGTGTATACTAAAGAGATTGGTTGTTGGATAGACTATGGTTACATGGTATGATAACCCTACAATCCCAAGTATTATAGATAAAACAAAACAGGGATAGTGAGATCCCACCAATAATTAGGCGGGGTCCCGGCTAAACCTATCAAAGAAGGGGATGGTGAATGGGGTATCATGAACCAGTAAGTCTGAGCATAATATAACAACAGTTAGGAGAACCAAGAAAGAAAGATTTGTATTAAAAATTCATTTTATTAAGACATGTATATAGACATAAAAATGGAACAAAATCCATAGACCTGACATCATTTGTCTCACAGTAAGTAACAGGCACTTGTAGTAGTAACAACCGGTGAGAATGGGTCTGACGCGTTTTGCTTAGGTTGAGCTTTCTCAAAGACCACTTAATAATCCCCAGTTGACTATCACAAGGAAAAGATAGAGAAATACATACAATATTAATTGAAAAATGCACAATTATTTACATATACAAACATTTGTATCAATCAAATCATTATATCCTGAAAAACAAAAATAGATGCTCACCGAGGTGCTAGTGCTACAGAGGTGCGGACATAAAACGTAGGCGTAGGCTGTGCAGAACACACTCCAAAGGGCTATTAGAGGGGGTACAACCAGGTGGGGATTTCAGGGTAAACACCCCTAACACCTCACTTTTAGAGAAAGGAAGAGTGCCGAGTCCCGTACCCTCAAACAGAAGAAGGGACAAAACCCCCACTTCAAGGCGGAGGGAAATCCACACAAAAGATCACCCGGAGCGAAGGGAGAATCCCATCTAGTAAACAAAAATAATAAAAATATATTCCTAATAACAAAGAAGTAAGAACATATCTTGCAAGGTAAGCATGCACAGAAACAAAGTCTACCCCATATATGGATTGAATGTCTAATAGAAGGGAAATTCCTATGAGGCATCTCCAAAGGGGGTCACCATATGCTCCCCAGAGAAATTGCAGATACATTTTAAGATGGACCAAATAAATATCTTACAATAGGTTAATATAGGGGCAACTACATGAGTATCCCCAATCCAAAGAGGGACTCCCGTCCATTTAATGGAGGGGTTCGGGTTGGAAGAGGTCAGGAAGAGGGGGGGTTTTTATCATAGAACAAACACCCACATATCACCACACCCAGTTATCACCCCTTACCGGGATTGTCACATTTTAATATAAGGTGTTACAAAGATAAATGAATAGCTTCAAGTATCCAGAAAAAACAACCCTAATTAGGGGGACTATGAATCTCCTGCTTACCTTGTACTCAGCAACCAAACCAAATAAGTCAAGACCACTGCATCGGCGCAGTAAATCCGAGTGGAGATGATCCCCCGCACATCTGAGGGGGAGAGACAGCCGCGTGCGAACGACGGCCGCCTTCTCCCTAAATACGAGACTCCACCGGAAGTGACGAAACTGGAAGTCACGTCACCTCCAGTGCGAGCACTAGAGACTCCACCGGAAGTGACGAACCCGGAAGTCACGTCACCTCCGGCGCGGGCGCAAGAGTTGGGACCCACGCCCCAACATCGGGAGGACATCCGGGGTGCGGTCACATCACAACCTTCGGCATAACACCGAACCGGGAGCCAGAGTAACAAGTGCTCACCGGCTTTGCGCCCGAACACTCCACCCAAATCTCACAGTCGATCCCGTGGCCCCCTAGGTGTAAACTTCACAGCCCACGTTCTGAACATATCCACAACGTCCCAGCAACAGCAAAGCTACAATTGAATATTAGCATAAACATTACACCTTAGATCAAGTAACAATTTATTATTGGAAATTGATTAATAACGAAATTGGATAAATAATTTCACATTAGAAGACTGATAAAAAAAAAAAGGGGGAAAAAAAAGGGGAGGGGGGAGGGGGAAGGGTACATTTTGAACCACAGTAATTTATTTAAAAAATGGCTGATATGAGATTACCGAATTTAAACCAGGTGGAAGTGTAGCATGCAAATTATATATCTATCTGGCCTCTTGTTTTAAAATCCTGTTATCAAAATTGCCACCCCGAATACTAGGGCTTATAACCTCCAATACATGGAACTTAACTACTTCAGGGTCAAAATTGTGATGGTTTCATACATGCTTGTAGATAGGGGTATATATCAACCCTACCTCCATATAATACAAATGATCGCCTATCCGACTGGCTAAAGTCTTCTTTGTCTTGCCCACGTAAAATGAGCCACATCTGCAGAGAGCAATGTACACCACTCCAATTGTTTGACAGTCAGCATAACCATTTAGTTTGTGTATAAGGCCATTCGGGAGAGTACAAGTTGTTCCTGCCTGGATCCATGGGCAAATATCACACTGGCCACATGGGTATGTACCTTTCCGTGTCTGGTCACTATCAGTGTTCACCTGCTGAAGATGACTGTGAACAATAGAGTCACGAAGTGATTTAGACTTCCTAAAAACTAATTCTGGACAATTACGAACATAGCCAGATATAACCCTATCGTCTGTCAAGAAATGCCAGTTCTGCATCATAATTGCTCTAATCTGCGAATGATGGCTATTATACGTGGTGACCAGCTTAGTAGTACCAGTACCTAATGCCTTTTTCTTGAAATTAAATACAAGTTCATTTCTCGTGCGGGCTTTGGTCTTATTATATGCTTTACGGAGTACATTTTTGCTGTAACCCCGAGACCTAAGCCTATTTCTAAGAGCTGCAGCTTCTACTTCGAAATCATCATCCCTAGCACAGTTCCTCCTGAGGCGGAGGTACTGGCCAAAAGGGATGCTACTAATTAAGGAACGAGGGTGACTACTAGTGTATTGTAAGATCGTATTCCCCACAGTTTCCTTGCGGTACAAGGTTGTGCGGAGCATACGATCCTCATCCAAGAACAATCTGGTGTCCAAAAACGGGAGGCTTTCAATGCTACATTGCATGGTAAACTTTAAATTATAAGTATTAATTGCTAACAACTCCATGAAATGATGCAGTTCCCTCTCGCTTCCTGTCCAGATGACGAAGACGTCATCAATGTACCTGCGCCACAAAAGAATGTGGTGCAGGTACATTGACAAGGCCTCATCACTGAAAACCGATCTTTCCCACCCCCCCAGGTACAGGGTCACGTAAGACAGGGCACACGAGGTCCCCATCACCACGCCCTGTACCTGGAGGTAGGTGACATCTTTAAACATAAACACGTTTGACCGTAAAATGTGGTCCAAAAGGATGACAATGAAATCCGCCATTGGCCATTCAGACTGGTCCTGCTCGTAGAGGAAGGTAGAAATAACCTCAATGCCCCTGGAGTGGGGGATGCTTGAATATAAAGCCTCAATGTCTATCGCAACTAATAAGGCTCCTGGGGGGACCATTATCCCCTCTACCACCCGTAATAGATCTAGGGTATCCTTCAAATATGAGGGTAACCCTAGAATCAGCGGCCTCAAATGACTATCTACAAACTGGCTTGCAGGTTCAGTTTCACATCCCACACCCGAGACTATAGGACGTCCGGGGGGGTCCCCAAGGTTCTTGTGAACCTTGGGGATCGCATAGAACGTGGGGGTGATAGGCCATTGAACTTTCAAAAATAGGTACGTATCATGAGAGATAATACCTTGATGATAGGCATCCAGTATTATGGAACGGTATCTGTCAGATAAACATTTTGGTCGGTTCTGGTTGCCGAATTCCGAACTTTTTCAGCAAAAAGTTCGGAATTCTGCCGAATTTCAAACAGCCAATGTTCGGGTCGAACCGATGGTCGACCCGAACCGTTCGATCATCCCTAATGCCAATAGAATATGTTTGTGACGCTGCTGGATGTGGCTGTTGTGTGATGCAGATACATCCTTTGATATCAACTATATAAAAGTGGGGAAACTACTGAACCTACTAAAAACAAAAATAAATAAATAAATTGACCAGCTGCTGGCACTACAATACAACTACAATACAACTATATTGTTAAAACCTAAACATAGAAAGTGCTGTGCTAAAAATGTGAAAATAATTGGATGGATCCAATATATGTGTTAACCCGTGATTATATACAGTATATATTTAAATCAAGAAAACCATGAGATACTACATCTCATATGGAAGGTGCAACGTGCAAACCTGTGCAAAAATATATGATATGAAATACAATCACACTATAGCCTTTAAAGAAAGTGTGCAACAGTGTAAAGAGTCCTCAAAGGTATAAAAATTGTATAAGGTAAATGTCCACATATAAGGTGAAATCCCTAAATATGAACACAATGTTCAGTGATCCAGTGAAGAAAAAGGAAAAAACACCAATAGTACTTCCAACACCAAACAGGAAAATTGCAGGAGCGCTTCTTAGAGATAATGGACTCTAATGCTGTTAACATAGAGTCGTACATGCATAGGATATTAAAGCCTTGCTGGGACACCCTTGGTATCAGATTCCTCCTCCAACCTTTAAGGTGTGGAGATGATGGACTCCAATGTTGTTACCATAGAGTCGCATGAACATAGGGTGATAAGACCTTGCTGAAAACAACCCTTAGTATCAGATTCCTCCTCAGGTCTTTAAAGTGCTCCAAAAAACAAAAATGCTCCACATAGTGTGATACCATCCAGAAAAATTACTTTATTTAAAAGTAAACAACTTACATTTTCCATGTATGAAAAGGGAATTCACATATAAATGGCATGTAGTAGCAGATGGGCGCAATATTAGAAAATAAGCTCAGTCCAAGCTTCATATTTATGGATTTTTACCTTATATGTGGACATTTACCTTATAACATTTTTATATCTTTGAGGACTCTTTATACTGTTGCACTCTTTCTTTAAAGGCTATAGTGTGATTGCATTTCCTATCATATATTTGTGCACATGTTTGCACTTTGCACCTTCCATATGTTCTCATGGTTTTCTTGATTTTTATATATATAGTCATGGGTTAACACATGTATTGGATCCATCCAATTATTTTCACATTTTTAGTGCGGCACTTCCTATGTTTTTACATAATTTGATGAGTTCCCACGTATGGCTTTCAAATTGGGACAGGAGTATGGATTTACTCCCTGCTCGACCAAGGAGGTGGAAATGTGGTGGTGGACCATGAGAAATCTCATCAATATGATGTTGTACGATCCCATTAATATCATTAGTGATGTCCGCCTCCAGTTTATAAGAGTTTTTGCATTACTGTTCTTTTTGTAGGCTTTGGCGTGCCTTAAGTGGCATGCGCCATAGTTGCTGAGGTTGGAAGGCCCCCACCATCAAGGGGGTTGTCAGCGGTCGGCGCTCCTCTGTGGAGCTAAACTGGGCACATAGGTCACTGCACTCAGGCTGGCTGTTGCGATGGACCTATTGGTTTTTATGGTGCCTTCCGATGCTCTGCGCATGCATGGGGTTCGGCAGAGACATCCGGGGCATCTGTGGCTGCGGTTCAGGCTGGGGGCAGATATTTGGGATGGTGACATCGTCCCTTCCCCTATGTGGGCGGATATGAATGGAGGAAGCCTCGCGCCTCAACAGAATAGGTACACATTCAATTTCAATTACACTGAACAAAATTATAAACGCAATACTTTTGTTTTTGCCCCCATTTTTCATGAGCTGAACTCAAAAATCTAAGGCTTTTTCTATGTACTCAAAAAGCCTATTTCTCTCAAATATTGTTCACAAATCTAAGTCTAAATCTGTGTTAGTGAGCACTTCTCCTTTGCTGAGATAATCCATCCATCTCACAGGCTGGCCACAATAAAAGGCCACTCTAAAATGTGCAGTTATACTGTATTGGGGGGGGGGGTCCAAAAACCAGTCAGTATCTGATGTGACCACCATTTTGCCTCACGTAATGCAACACATCTCCTTTGCATAGAGTTTATTAGGCTGTTGATTGTTGCCTGTGGAATGTTGGTCCACTCCTCTTCAATGGCTGTGTGAAGTTGCTGGATATTGGCAGGACCTGGAACACGCTGTCATATATGCCGATCCAGAGCATCCCAAACATGCTCAATGGGTGACATGTCCGGTGAGTATTCTGGCCATGCAAGAACTGGGATGTTTTCAGCTTTCAGGAACTTTGTACAGATCCTTTCTTTCAACATGGGGCCGTGCATATGGGTCTACAACACCCCAGATTCCTCCAATGCATGTCAATGCATTCAAAATGCTGAAATATGCATTTTTGAATACTGACAGTTTTTTAAATTCAGTGCCTTTAGCCGCCGAGTAACCCGGCTGTGACGTCATCACATCGCTTCCCGATTACTACATTGGAGACCCAATCAAAGCCAAATTCAGGTTTGTTCAGGACTCCAACCAGCCTGCGGACGCGCCGGATGGTTGCTCTGGTCTCCTGGTGGGACGGGAAACCCGGGCAGAGCCGTGGAAGGCGGTGGGAGGGGGGCGTCCCGAGCAGATAGCGGCCGTGCAGCTCCTGAGTTGCATCAGCTGTTTTCACCTGAAAGCTGACCGCCAGCTCTAAAAAATAGTACTGGGTTGATGCCTCTAGCTGCAGGCATAACCCCGGTACAACCACTTATCTGAGCCGACGTAGTGGTTAACAGCATAAATGTAGCATCAGCTGTAATGCCGGAAGCATTGTAATTAGTGTTGAGCGAACACGGACTGTATTATTCGTGTTCGTACCGAATAATTGGATTTTTTGTACCCGAACACGGACACGGACACTTTACTGTATGTTCGGGTAAAAATCCGTGTTCGGTCGTTTTATTTCCGGGTTTTGCATGCTTTGGCGCTCTTTTCATGGCGGGCTTTCAACAGCCAATCAACAATCGTTTAACTGGTGTGCCTTAAGCCATCCCAGCCATGCCTGCAAATGTCTCAGTAGCTGTGATTGGCCGTCTGAAGCATGTGACCAAGTCTTTATAAGTTCGAGGCAGCCGCAGCGGCGTCATTATGCTGCTTAGATTCAGGGACAGAGCACACATCAACGTGCTGGCTGCTGATTAGGGAAAGATAGGCAGGAAAAAACCATTTGTGTCCGGATAGAATTGAGGGACAGGTCGGAGTGTTTAGGCAGGGCGAGTTGTAGGCATTTTAGGGATAGAGTCTGCTGAATTATAGGGTCAGTGTCTTCTACAAACTACAATCGATATTGCTGTGTGGGGGGTGGGGTCTGCACTCAATCCTGATCTACGATCTCTTCTCAATCCTGTTAGGGACAGAGTCTGCTGAATTTTAGGGAAACTGTGTTCTACAAACTACAATCGATATTGCTGTGTGGTGTGGGATTGGAGATAGGCAGGTGTCAGTGATCCACATCCATTTTTCTGTGTGTGAGCTGCAGTGAACACAATCTTTTTGGGCTGCAGTGAACACAATCTTTTTGGGCTGCAGTGAACACAATCTTTTTGGGCTGCAGTGAACACAATCTTTTTGGGGTGGAGTGAACAAAATCTTTTTGGGGTGCAGTGAACACAATCCTTTTTGGTGTGCAGTGAACACAATCTTTGTGGGGTGCAGTGAACAAAATCCTTTGTGGGGTGCAGTGAACACAATCTTTTTGGGGTGCAGTGAACAAAATCCTTTTTGGGGTGCAGTGAACAACATCCTTTTTGGGGTGCAGTGAACACAATCTTTTTGGGGTGCAGTGAACAAAATCCTTTGTGGGGTGCAGTGAACACAATCTTTTTGGGGTGCAGTGAACACAATCTTTTTGGGGTGGAGTGAACAACATCCTTTTTGGGGTGCAGTGAACAAAATCCTTTTTGGGGTGCAGTGAACAAAATCATTTTTGGGGTGCAGTGAACACAATCTTTTTGGGGTGCAGTGAACACAATCTTTGTGGGGTGCAGTGAACACAATCTTTTTGGGGTGGAGTGAACAACATCCTTTTTGGGGTGCAGTGAACAACATCCTTTTTGGGGTGCAGTGAACACAATCTTTTTGGGGTGCAGTGAACACAATCTTTGTGGGGTACAGTGAACAGAATCTTTGTGGGGTGCAGTGAACACAATCTTTGGGGGGTACAGTGAACACAATCTTTGTGAGGTGCAGTGAACACAATCTTTGTGGGGTGCAGTGAACACAATCATTGTGGGGTGCAGTGAACTCAATCTTTGTGGGGTACAGTGAACACAATCTCATACTTCTGAAGGTTTGAGGGTGCTGCCTGTTCCATACTCCCCCTACTCCTCATCTAGCCTTTTAGGGGTACAAACAATAGTAATTGGGGCCTAGTGTGGTTGTGTACGTGTGATATACATACACTTTTTTGGGATCATATTTTCTATTCCGCTATTTAATCAAAAACCTTTGGGGATCAGTTAAATTGGGGGATAGTCTGTGTTGGTACGTGTGAGAGAGATCCACCTTTCCAAGTTGTTGGGGTTCATCTCATACTTCTGAAGGTTTGAGGGTGCTGCCTGTTCCATACTCCCCCTACTCCTAGCCTTTTAGGGGTACAAACAATAGTAATTGGGGCCTAGTGTGGTTGTGTACGTGTGATATACATACACTTTTTTGGGATCATATTTTCTATTCCGCTATTTAATCAAAAACCTTTGGGGATCAGTTAAATTGGGGGATAGTCTGTGTTGGTACGTGTGAGAGAGATCCACCTTTCCAAGTTGTTGGGGTTCATCTCATACTTCTGAAGGTTTGAGGGTGCTGCCTGTTCCATACTCCCCCTACTCCTAGCCTTTTAGGGGTACAAACAATAGTAATTGGGGCCTAGTGTGGTTGTGTACGTGTGATATACATACACTTTTTTGGGATCATATTTTCTATTCCGCTATTTAATCAAAAACCTTTGGGGATCAGTTAAATTGGGGGATAGTCTGTGTTGGTACGTGTGAGAGAGATCCACCTTTCCAAGTTGTTGGGGTTCATCTCATACTTCTGAAGGTTTGAGGGTGCTGCCTGTTCCATACTCCCCCTACTCCTAGCCTTTTAGGGGTACAAACAATAGTAATTGGGGCCTAGTGTGGTTGTGTACGTGTGATATACATACACTTTTTTGGGATCATATTTTCTATTCCGCTATTTAATCAAAAACCTTTGGGGATCAGTTAAATTGGGGGATAGTCTGTGTTGGTACGTGTGAGAGAGATCCACCTTTCCAAGTTGTTGGGGTTCATCTCATACTTCTGAAGGTTTGAGGGTGCTGCCTGTTCCATACTCCCCCTACTCCTAGCCTTTTAGGGGTACAAACAATAGTAATTGGGGCCTAGTGTGGTTGTGTACGTGTGATATACATACACTTTTTTGGGATCATATTTTCTATTCCGCTATTTAATCAAAAACCTTTGGGGATCAGTTAAATTGGGGGATAGTCTGTGTTGGTACGTGTGAGAGAGATCCACCTTTCCAAGTTGTTGGGGTTCATCTCATACTTCTGAAGGTTTGAGGGTGCTGCCTGTTCCATACTCCCCCTACTCCTAGCCTTTTAGGGGTACAAACAATAGTAATTGGGGCCTAGTGTGGTTGTGTACGTGTGATATACATACACTTTTTTTGGGATCATATTTTCTATTCCGCTATTTAATCAAAAACCTTTGGGGATCAGTTAAATTGGGGGATAGTCTGTGTTGGTACGTGTGAGAGAGATCCACCTTTCCAAGTTGTTGGGGTTCATCTCATACTTCTGAAGGTTTGAGGGTGCTGCCTGTTCCATACTCCCCCTACTCCTAGCCTTTTAGGGGTACAAACAATAGTAATTGGGGCCTAGTGTGGTTGTGTACGTGTGATATACATACACTTTTTTGGGATCATATTTTCTATTCCGCTATTTAATCAAAAACCTTTGGGGATCAGTTAAATTGGGGGATAGTCTGTGTTGGTACGTGTGAGAGAGATCCACCTTTCCAAGTTGTTGGGGTTCATCTCATACTTCTGAAGGTTTGAGGGTGCTGCCTGTTCCATACTCCCCCTACTCCTAGCCTTTTAGGGGTACAAACAATAGTAATTGGGGCCTAGTGTGGTTGTGTACGTGTGATATACATACACTTTTTTGGGATCATATTTTCTATTCCGCTATTTAAT